>NC_024801.2:22135009-22438807 GCF_000309985.2 Brassica rapa | reverse complement strand
CAAAGATTGACAAAAAAATGGCTAACTGAAATTATGTAAACAAAAAAAAATAGGGAAAACTGTTTTTTTTGAGCAAAAAAATGGTAACTATGTCCCTTTAGACTAATCTATATTTTGTGTCATATTTTCCTATAATACCCTTTAATATTTTTGAAAATAAATTTAATAAATAGTTTTACAAACAAAAAAAATTTGGAAAAATAGTAACTTTTGATAATATACCTATATGAACTTAGTGATATTTTTTCCAGTTATAAAAAAGTTAAAATTATAAATTTCATATTATGTTCTAAATAAAGTAGAAATGACATTCTACGAAGTAGAAAACGAAATCCACTTTTTTCATTGAATCTACAATGTTTAGAATACGTGATCTACATAAATAGGAGTATTCTAAAAATATTTAGAATACACATTCCGCACTTAACCTATCGTTCTAAAATCTTTAGAAATCAAAATCTACACATTAATATAAATCTAAAACACGTAGAAACCGACTTCTACATATTTACTATAAATCTAAAACATGTAGAAATCAAAATCTAAACATTACTATAATTCTAAAAAACTGTAGAAACCGATTTCTACATATTAGTTGTATTCTACGGATAAGAAATCAGTTCCTAAAAATATGGAAACAAAATATTTGGGAATATTCACTTTTATATTTTGAAAAAAAAATCGATTTTTTAAAAAAAAAAACAAAAAAACGAAAAAGGAACAAAAAAATAAAAAAAAAAACGAAAAAGGAATAAAAAATTACAATTTTAAGGGCATTACTGTCATTTTGAAAAAAATAGTCTAATGGGACATAAAGTAGTATAGATTAGTATAAAGAGACATAGTTACCATTTTTTTGCTCTAAAAAAACAATTTTCCCAAAAAAAAAAAGAAAAAAACGAGATATTAAAAACTACTTGAAAACTAGCTGAGGAAAAAACACACTAAAAACTAGCTTCCCATTTCACCTTCATCTAACATGCTATTCAGCCCGCAAAGTCATAAATCTCTTTTACAATATTTCCGAACAAATTTACCCGAAGAATTGTAGACGTTATTAGACTAGTTTCAAACAGAAAACAAAGACAAAATTTATGTCAAGTCATTGAATTGCAGATCCTACAGAAAGAAGGGTTTTAAATCACCGATGATGTTTCAAAAAAAAAAAAAATTCACCGATGAAACCCTCACACACTTTCAAACACAAACCGATTATAACAAACTAGAGTAGATTGGTTGCCTTCTGAAATTAAAGTCTCATGATTATAATATTTTTACTTCCAATTTTTATTCCAACGAAAAAACAACACATCTTCTGATAAAAGAGGGACACAATCTCAAAATCAAACCTCTATTCCCCATTTATAATCCGAACGTATAAGAATGAGCATATTTTTTTTTTTGTAAATAATCTCATTCTCTTCTCCAATACTTCACCAAACTCTCACATGCCAATTAATTTGCACCATTAATACCCATCTTCCACGACATGTTGAAGTCCTTACCAACCATCATCTCAAGTCCTTTAACTTCAACCATCACACTCTTGTTCTCTCCTTCCTCTTCCAACCCAACCACATAAGTATGCTCCTTCGAGCTTACCTCAATCTTCTTAGCCTCGTTCGAGATCGGACTTCCATTGATCTCAATCTCAGAAGCTGACCCCGCTCCTTTGAGTCCCAACACACTAACTTTCTCAATGACCCATCCTTTGCTCAACGCAAACTTCCCTTCCTTCACTTGCGACCACATCTTCACAGTTCCATTTCCGACCGAAGCATAAAAGTCAACGTACGTGGACTGTCCGTTTCCTAGCTTCATCTCCGGAAGCTCGTCCTCGTCTAGGTAGAGCTTACCCGTCGCGTATCCCTCGGTAGCTCCCGCGGGGAACGTAATAACTAGACTAAACGGCGTCGTTCTAGCTTCTTTAGATATCAACCCTCCTTGTTGCATGGGTAATATAGTGTTCTGGTAAAGATGAACGTTCACGAAGTGCAACGGAGCGGGGAGAGCCACGCGCTTCCCCGTCTTGGTCACAACGGCTTGAGTCATGTCGAACATGTGGTACCAAGAGCCTGGTGGGAACAGAGCTTTAACTTGTGTTCTGCCTTTTTTGAGAACAGGAGATATCATCAAGCTGGTGCCTAGCAAGAACTGTGTGCTCAAGCCGTAACATTTGGTGTACTCAGGGAACGAGAAGAAGAGCGGTCTAGCCATTGGCGCACCGGTCATATGAGCCTCGTAGCTAAGAGTGTAGAGGTATGGAAGGAGTTTGTATCTCATACCAAGAGCGTTACGAGCTGACTTCGCAACCGTGTCCCATTGGTATAGCTCTTGTCTTGGAGAGTAGTAGTTTGCGTGATCCCTCGAGAAGGGATAAAACGCGCCTACTTCGATCCAACGGTTGCAAAGTTCCTCTGTTGGTTGAGGGTAGAACCCACAAATGTCTGAACCAACCATAGGGACACCGAAGATTCCGAAGTTCAACATTGTTGAGATAGACACTCGCAAGCTCTGCCATGTTCCTTTGTTATCTCCGGTCCAATGAGCAGCGTACCGACCCGAACCGACGAAAGTAGACCGGGATAAAATGAAAGGACGTTTGCCTTGGATAGACTGTAAACCCTTGTGTGTGGCAATGGTCTCGGAGAATCCGTAGAGACTATGAGCATCGTACTCTCTTACACCGTTGTAATGTAAAGCACTTGTGGCAATGGTCTTGAAACCGACGGGAGCTGTAACTCCAGTAGCATTGATCTTGTAAGGAGGATCATCCCATCTAGTTTTTGTTATATTCTTGCAGTCCAAGCAACAAATCCAACCAGGTCCTTCTCCGCTAGGACACTGCTTCCCCTTTGGGATTGTGCATAGCCCTGAGCAAAAGTTTGACACTTCGTTCATGTCGATCCATAGACCATCTATAGGGACTAGTTCATGGAAGCGGCGGATCTCATCTCCCCACCAAGCGACCGTCTTAGGGTTAAGGAAGTCAGGAAAATAAACCGGACCGGGCCAGACTTGAGCTAAGAAAGGCTTTCCTTCATACTTGATGAACACGTCGTTGGCCATGGCTCGTTGGTAGACACCGTAGCTAGCGTTGACGCCAATACCAGGATCGTTGATGACAATATACTTCATTCCCATCTTGTGGATTCTGTCCAAAAACTTCAATAGCTTAGCACGAGGGTAGCTAATGTTATTCAGTGTGAAGTCTTTGTGTGCGTCCATGTGATCATCATCGTTCCATATCACATCAAGTGGGATCTTAGCCTTTTTGTAACTATCAACCACGTCTTCAACGACTGATAAGTTATGGTATCCCCATCTACATTGGTGAAAGCCTACACAAAATTTCATACAAGATTAGTATATAAAAATAGAATCATGGTCCATTTCTAGCAAAGACCATAGCAAGAATCATGTGACCAATAAAAATTTGCTGAGGATAATAATAATCATTGATCAAGAGTCAACTTTTCAACGCCTAAAGGATAACAAAAGAGGAAAGCAACGTAACACGTCTTCATGTTCTTTTTTTTTTTTTTTGTCAAACGCCTTCATGTTCATATCTTTTTTAATTGGTGGGAAACATAATTAGAAAGCGACAGTTGGGTAACATTACTAAAAGTTGTGTCGGAGAAGATATAATGTACAATGAATTTCCTATCAATAATACCACGTGACATTTAAAGAATATTCAACACAATTAATTTCATAACATTTTTCATCACTCTGATTAGCAATGATAGGCAAATCCATTTTCGTGTGACACTTCTTTTGACTAACAGTCAAAACTTAGAAAACCTGCAATTTCATACTAATATCCGGTGTGATTTTCAATCCACTTTTACATTTCTCAAAAATATAAACTATGAATATAGAAGTGTGTTTCATTCTAATATATTTCTCTACAATAAAAATATTATATTTAACCTATTTTTAAAGAATAATGTTATTTTTATTTATATTTAAGAGAAAATATTATTCTCTTATATATACAGAAAATATAACATTCTTCTATATTAGTGGAATACATTAAAACATCTCTTAACTCATTTATATTGAACTCTAACAGTAGAGTTGAAATTGACCTCAATGTTTTCTCTAAATAAAATAATACAATATTTTTTCCTATTTATAAAGTAATGCTATACCCACAAACACAATCATTAATCCTATAAAGTCTTTAATTGTCTTCTAATCTTAATGTAATAGCATTAAATCATTAAAGACAGTAAAACATAACCGGAATAAACGTGTACATACCTAGAGACCAGTACGGCATTGGAGCTGGCCGTCCAATTAACGAAGTGTACTGATCAACGACATCAAGCGGCGAAGGTCCAGCGACGAAGTAAAAATCAAAAACTCCTCCGGTGACTTTGTAAGTCAAAGACGTTCCTCTATAAAACACATCCATACCATTACTATTGAGAAGCAGAACCGCATGAGCATACGGTTTACCTCCAACGTTCCTCAGATCCATGTAAACCGGATGCGAACCGTACAGATCGGTGTTTAAGTTTATCGCCGACACATCCTCCGTGTAGAGAGTGTAAGGCTCGTTAGGGACGAGCTTGATCCCCTTGGCTTGCGAGTTTTCGCCTAGACCGTAGAGTGATGCGTCTTTGGGTAATGAAGTTGAGATCTCTAGGTACTGGTCTTTGAACACCATTTGTCCGAAGGGTGAGGCTGAGTCTGAGCTTGTGTTGAAGAGCGTTTGGCCGTTGGATTTACGTTTCACGGCGAATGTGAATGGGTCTTTGGTGAAGGAGAAGATCAGCTCGGAGCCTGAGATCTCATGGACTGTGGTCGGAGATTTTCCGATGACTTTCCCCGCCGGTGGTGGCTGTTCGCGGGGGAGGAGGTTGTATGGAACCTCCCATCGTTGTTTCCTTGCGTCGGTGATGTGAACACGGAGGCGATTGTCAGTCTCGTGTCTGAAAAAATCCAACGGTCAGAAATAGAGAAGGTTACGTAGGGCGCGAAGTAGAGGATCTAAAGAAGTAGGCTTACTTGACGAAGAGACGGAGAGTGGTGATATCTGAGCCGTAGATATTGGTCTTCTGTTTGACTTGGAGGTAGCCGATGAAACCACCGTCTGGAGATTCTTCGACTGAGATCAAACGGTAGCCTTTGCCGATGGTGTTTGAGGAGTGGACGGGTGAAAAACAGATGATTAAAGCTACAAGAAGAGAAAGAGATGAAACAGCAGTTTTTGGAGAAGCCATTGCAGTGTAGTATTGATCTACACTCTACAGTAGCTACACTGTAGTGTAAGCAATGAAGGGAGTGAGAGGGAGTAAAAGAGACCCTCTAAAGGTTTGATAAGTTTGTGAAACACTTAACAAGGATATAAATAGTAGAAAATGTTGTAAGTTTTTTTTAGATAAATTATGTGCCTTATAAATGGATTAAGTAATGCTAACAATGATATGTGAAAATGAGTAGAACTGACTCACCGCTCTGCTTCAGTTTTCATGCGTTTGAACTTTGTCTTTAGATTTATTTAATAAATGAGTTTACTAATTGTTTAAATAAGAATTAAACAAGCGAGTTTTAGTGAATTAGAGTTTGCTCACGAATATAGTAGTTTTCAAAAAAAAAATTATAATTATATTTTATATTTGAAAAATCAGTTAATAATTTCAACCAAAATTTTGAATATTTATTAATTAGTATGTCACATGGCAAAGTAAAAAAAAGATAAAAACGCGTAAGAAAATCTCTAATACATTTTACTATTTTGGCTTCTAAAATAGAAAACGTTATAATAAATGAAGCTTACTCTAGTATATTCTTTTTAAATAACATCAGACTGTTGATTAGGTAGTATAGGATCTAATTTAATGATTTTAGGTTATACTAGATTATTTTTTGTATGTTAGATTTAAATCTCTGTGATCAAAATCATGTATTCATTTTTTTTGGTTAATGAAAGTTGATGTTGAGAAAAAGAAATCAAGCAACACGGGTACACGGCTACAGAAACGGTTACAAATAACTTCAGCTAGACAAAAGCGTTGGTAAAATATATGGATTCAAAGATCTAAAGTTCCAGTCCTAGTTTAAGGTATTGAACTGTTTTCAGTTCAATATATAAGTTCGACTGGTACCTAATTTCTTATATCTGAAGAACCTAAAATTACAAAAAGCCCAAAAATCTGAATTATAAATCTAAAATATAATTATATACCAAGTGGACAAATATCATGTTATATGCCAAGTGAACCGAATGTAATTATTCTTTTATTTTATTGTCAGCATAATTTTATACAATATCTTGACATTTATGTTCGCGTGGAGCAAATATCATGTTATTACGGTATTTGAGAATTAATGCGATGTCCAATAAAGCAAATAAGAGTTTGAACGGATTTATCAAAATAAATAAATAGAAGGATGTGATTTGTTTCAACGTGGCTCCATACATCTTGGTCTCTAAATTGAAGCGTGATTTCGATTTCTTAAAAAGGTTTTCATATTGTATTTTTAAAAAATATTATTGCAAATTACAGAAAAAGAGTAGACATAAAACTGTATACAAATTCAAGTGACTAGAGATAAAGAAAATGTAGGCTAAAGATCCGAATGGCAACATACAAAATAAATGCGATGCCGTCCTAACAATAACAAAAATATATAGGTGTATAGATATATATATAGAGATTTTTTGTTACTATTAACTATGGTGTGGTACAATTATAAACATTCGAAGCTTTAAACCTGCAAAAATATGTGGTTTTATTGTACTTAGTTGCATAATTCTGGAACTAGCGTAGTTTAACAAATTTAAATGAAAATAACATAAGTCTCGTGTATGTGCTGAGATCGTTCAGCCATTAAATACAAAAAAAATCTTATTTAAATGAAAAGCGACATAAGTATCGTGTAGCTAACCTCGTTTACCAAAGTTTTATCCATCCACTGAAAGTTAAAATTTATTTAACAAAATTAGCGAGAAGCAAAGTCTCTGTCTTTTGAAAAAATGTTTGGATCTCGTAAAATATTTCTAAATGTTCCTAGATGATAATCTCATTATGTGTACGTTGGTTTAAATCTCTAAAAGAAAATTTTATTTTTAGCAACAAATCTCTAATAGTTACAACTTACAACCTTGTATATACTACTTGGATTAATGAAAAGTTCACGTTGAACCAAAAAAAAGTCTCGGACTGTCGGTACGAAGATAGGACTTTGAACTTCCGACAACAGTTATTAAAAGAAAAAAAAAGAGAGGATTAGAGACAGTCCAAGATCGATGTGTAGCGTCTCGGTTTATGAGTGATACATTGTCTACTACTTTTTTTTTTTTTAAAAGAACATTGTCCACTAGTTCTATCACATTAGTTTGTTTCATTATGCACCCAACTTAATCAAATCATACTATAAGACACTCAATCGCTGTATTGATGTGAAGGATTCACGAGATTCAAATTTGTCTTTCAGATGCACTCATCAATTAGTTATAAAACTTAATACACCTGTCCTCCCCTCTTTTTCGAAGCATACTCTGAATGTTGAACAACTGTAAAATGATTAAGACTCCCCAAAAAATTATAAGCCAAACAATAATAAGAACAACCTAAAATATCATTTTCAGCAAAAATATGCGCAACTGGTATTTTTGAGTGATTGGCTTTTTAGTGTAGTATCTAGGTATTAACCCAAAGTTTAAAATGTTGGTCAATTCAGTGATATTTTTATAATCATAGAATGTAAGTGTTGATTAGTACGTTAGTACTAACTGTATGTCTTGTTCGTGTTTCTATTTGGACTTTTCTCCTAGAGAAGTCACCTCTCTCTACCTCTCATTTTAATTTGCATGAGACGATTAGGCCTCAAACGTTTGCGAAAATCATGTATCAAGTAACTGAGAGAAGATATTCGGAAAATATGTTGTGAAATATTTAGATCAGTAGAAAATGTGCGTGAGAAGTAAGGTTAAAATGCTTTCCCGTTTATTCTAAACATTTTTCTAGTAAACTGAATCAAGTCTAGAGTTAGATTTTTTGAAATTTTACTGGGAGTGATTGAATTTAGATTTTCTGAATTTTTTTCCTTCTTATGGAGGAGAATGCATGGTAAAATATGGGGATAAAATATCACTTATTTTGATTTTTTTTTTTTGCGCTTGTTTTTTCCTGATTCGAGACATCTGCATCCGGACAGATTGTAGGGTTTCCATGTCATAGCTGTGAGGATCTTCCAAATATTGTTGAGATTCTTGAGAAGCATATCAATTCATATCGGACAAAAAAAACTGTTGTTATATGGCCGATCATCCTTTGAATTAGTCCGTGTTTAGTATATTAATTTGTAAATAATGCGATGGAATAAAAGTAACAATCCTTTCTTTTAAGCCCTTTTTCAAAAAAAAAAAACAATCCTTTCTTTTAATTACCTAACTGTTTTTAGCTTTGTTTGTACTAATTAATAAATTTAAAAACCTTTTAAATAAAAGAAATAGACAAGAAATGAAGTTATGGGGGATACTAGCATCAGTATGTAGTTCTCTAGGAAAACGGTCTCACCCATCTCTTCCTCGGCTCATTTTCGATTAAAATAAGACAAATCTTTATTGGAGATCTCGATCTTTTCCAATTTTGTTTTTGTTCTTATTGTACATAATAAAAATATCAGTACAACAATGTTACTCATAAGTCTTGGAAGGAAGTTGAAAATTACGGAGGGTTCGCCTCTCAAAACTATATATTTCATCTATATCAATTATTTGGTGTTACAAAAATCTTGTCATAAAATAGTGATGATTTTAGAGATTTTATTCTAGAAAAAATAATTATTTCAGAAAAATCTTGTTGGCAATATTAAAACAAACATGGAAAATGAAGTTTAATAGAGTATTTTATTTGCTTCTTTATTTAGAGTAGTGTACATAATCTTTAAACATTAAATAAATTTAAATAAAAGAAAAATATTTGAAGTCTAAATTTCATAAAATCTCCGTAATGTAATAGTATAAGTAGTGTGGTTACCGGTCCTGCCTCTGTGATTCTTTGGCTCTCTCTAAGTCTGTGCTTTTTGGTTGGGTGGTTCTTTTAGAAATTGTTGGTCACCGGAACTAGCATTGCGGCCTCGCTGGTAAGACATCTCTGGGACAATGGTTAAGCAAATGTTCTGGTCCTATTCCATGTTCTTAATTTCTGTTTGAACCATTCACGCTTTTAGTCTTTAATCTTTCGCAATCCATCGGATTATTCCTCTGCTTCATTAGGAAATGTTTGTAGCCATGGTCTGAGCTTGTGTGTTAGTGTATCTTCTGCTCTTGTTTAAGGTTATTGTTGGTGTATCTTTGGTATGTCTGCTTCCCTTTTGTAGGGCTTTGACTCCGAGGAACTTTTTGTTCCGTCGGCTTTGGTTTATCATGCTGTAACTCTTGATGTTTATGCGAATTTGAAGTATCTTTTAGGGGAAAAAGGTAGTCTGGTCATAAGTCAACATCTGAAGTTGGAACCAAAAGTGTGCAACTTTCAGCTTTTTTTTTTGACAAAAAATCTATGACGGTATTCGTTCCCAAAGTAATAATATGTTTCTTCTTTTTGTTTTGAATTATAACATTCTGCTTCTGTGAAGTACTCCTTAAAAAAACTCGAACAACCTGAGTTATATACAAAACTTTGTTTGTTTAGTCATTGTATGTTTTGATCTTTACTGTTTTTGGAACAATCTAATAATACATTTTTATTTAATTTTCCTCAATTATATATATATATATATATAGAAAATTTCAATAATAATTAAACGTGAATTAATATATTAAATTATTATAAAATTAATTTATACATCCTAAATTAATAATTTTCAACACTACTTACAACTTAATATAACTTTAAAATATTAAATTATTTGATATTTGGCAATAGTGATATAAAAACATTTGTGTATTTATATCGTCATTGTCAAATATCAAATAATTTAAAGTTTCTAAGTTGTATTAAGTCTTCAGTAGTGTCAAAAATAATTCATCTATGAAGTCAATCTTTCTATATAAAGTAGGCACATTTTTTTCTATTTTCATGATTTCCGTCATCCGGCTCATATTTGCCTCGATCCCAGAAAAAATAATGCATGATTATTTTTATTCGCATTGATTTCTGAACCAATATGTTATATTTTTGTTTCTTGATCAATAAAATAATATATTTGATATATTATTCTTGATTTATTTTATTACTTTATGTTTCAGTAATATCACAAATAATGTTAGATTATTGTATCCTAACAAATAACAGAAACTGTAAGAACTTATAAAATTATTGTGAAACCATATTAATTATATGTAAAAGTATTAAAATATTTATGAAGCTTTATAAATCGGTTATAAAACAATGTATTCAAATTAGTTTTAAAGGCTTATATCAATCTAAAACAATGTATAAATGATTATAAAGATTTTAAAAAATTTAACGTATGTCACTCAACTAAGTTTTCAACATTATAAATCTTCAACTTATAAATCGTTAACGTATGTCACCCTCCGTCACAGTTTTTAGACGAAGAGTAACATACGTTAACGAAATTAAAGTTGAATGTTTATTTCACAGAATATTTAGCTGATAGTTTTTTAATGATTATTCTTTAGTCTAAGGGTTTAATTACAAAAAAAAAACCTATTTTATATTTAAAATTATATCTTAACTAACTTTGAGTTGGTCTGGTGGTTAAAACCCTTGGTTGCCGGTAATGTAGGGACCATGAAGGTTACATGTTCAATTCATGTTGGGAGAGGTCTCGCTCTCCAAAAGAAAATTATATTACATGGTTGGGTCTCGCCCTAAGGGGAATGATTAGGCTTTGGCCCGGAACCTCTCGGTCATCAAAAAAAAGGAAAAAAAGTTATATCTTAAAGATCTATTATCATACCGACGTACATTTACGAGTTACAACCCATGTGAGCTCTCTGAATCTCATACATACGGACGTTAAAATCGGTAGATATTTTCTGGTGGGATTTGTAGTGGGCCATCGGGAGTGAAGAAAGTGGGCCTTTAAACACGTGGTACGTTACGGCCCGCATCACATCTAATCTGTTCATCAACTCTCGTGACTTCCTCTGCAGCTTCATTTTTTTTTTCCATGCTTGCTTTTTTCTTCTAAAATCTTTAAATTTTATCGTGGTTGGGCCATTTACTTTTGGTGGAAAAGATAGAATATTACTGTCTCACTTCTTTAGTTATCAAATTTTAAAATTTTATCAGAAGGTGTCACGTGTGTTTTATATGTTTGTTTTTATAATTCTATTCTATTAAAATAGAAGTCACCGCTTCATTTCATTTGTGATATATTAAGTTAGACCATTATTTAGAAAGTTTATAAATGTACATAACTTAATTATAAATATCTTTATTTATATTTATATTTAAAATAAAAAAAATTATTTAAGAAAATTCAAACAAAATCTTTTCAGAATCATTTTAATCTTTATTCCAAAAATTGATTAATTTAAACTTTTAGTTATCATTAAATATAATCAGAAATTTTAATTTAATTTAGTTTGATATATAAAGGAAAAATAAAAATAAAATAAAATATTTTAATGATAATAACAACTTAAAATGATTACTTTTCAAAAATACACTTTACAAAGATTTTAAAAAGATTTTGTTGGAAAGCGATATCCATTTCTATTTCACCTTGAAAATAAAAATATCTTATTTATTAAACATATATAAATCATGACTTATTACATGCGTGAATTTTTAATTTAAACTATCTCTTAAATGTCACAATTTTAAATGTTTCTATCATGTAACATTACAATTTATGTCAATAATTTTTAACACATATATTATATTCTTATTAATGGTTAAATTTTAATTTACACTCCCTTCATAGATGGAACATTTAACCTGTTTACATATCGTATATATAGCTTTAGTCAACTATTATTAGCGTTGGTATATTCCAATGAGTTAAAAACTATGTCATTTTATTATTTAAAAATATATCAAATTGGTTTATTAACCACTAATTGTTGAAATATGTTGTGGAAACCCATAGCTGAACCAATGAGAACACAATAATTTGGTCGATATTGCTGATTAATGATTACTTAGTTCAACACAAACTAAAATCCATTGTTTAATTGATCATCGTTGTTATTACAATAGTTGTGACAAAAAACCGCATAACAAACATGGCTAGAAAGTAGAAGTTTAAACCCTACAAGTAGTATTTTAGAGATTTTTTTTTTTTTGTAATCCATATTGTATAACCTCTACTATATTATGGATTTATAATTTAGGATTTTGCTAATTGTTGCGTGGCATAACTTTGTATGTGGTGTGTCCTAATGTTTTATGAGGCTGAAAAGGTCTCACATGTTTTAGGATAACATGGAGTAAGAACACACATCACATATCATCGTATAGAGAGGAACTTTGTAAATAAGATTCCTTAATTTTACAAAAAGATGAGACACTTTAATATACACAACAAAGGATTGTTTTAGGCAAGTACTATCTCTAAAAGAAAATTATAATAAACAAAGAAAATTATAAAATAATATATATTGAAACTTAAGATATCTATACAAAAATATTTAATATATTAGATAAGTTTACCTGGATATCTCAAATTTCAAATACTTATTATATTATGTTCATAAATTAATATATAATTTTATTTGTTTATTTATTTTTGTAAGAATTGAGATACTAATGATCACGATTTGAAATGGACAGTCGAGAAGAAAATACAATCTCACTTTAGAAACTGCGATTCTGAGTGGCGTGGACCAATCTTTAGGATTATAACATCATCCAATCTTCTAAGAATTGCTCGAGGTTCTAATAGAATAGGGTTTTCTTAGAATAAAAAAGGATAAAAATAATCAAAAGAGGAGAGAGATAGTAGAATAGGGTTTTTTATTAGACAATCTCCAATGAAACTCTATAATTACTCAATTTTTTTTCTAAAGTAAAATAATTTTATTATAGAATTTATTTCGTTCTCCACTCTATTTTACTATAAAATATTGTAAAATAGAGTGATTATATAATAGAGTTGGGTTCCATTCCAATTATATTTTATTTTAGGACATCTCCAATAGTACACAATATTTTTTTTCTATATTTCACTCTAAAATAGAGTAACTCTATTGTAAAGTTGGATTTGCTCCAATAGTTCACTCTATATTAGGGCATCTCCAACCCATACCTATTTTTTTCTCTATAATTCCTACAAAAATAGAGTAACTCTATTATAAAGTAAGTTTTGCTCCAATAGTTTACTCTATAATAGAGTTAATCTGTAATAGAGTTACTCTATTTTTCTAGATGGTCTGGTCTAATAGAATTACTCTATAATAGAGTGAAATATAGAGTAAAATTATTTTTTTTACAGAGTAATTCTATTATAGAGTGAACTATTGGAGTAAATCCAACTGTATAATTACTCTATTTTAGAGTGAAATATAGAGAAAACTATTGTGTACCACTGGAGATTGTCTTAGAGTGAAAAATAGAGTGAAAGTTGGAGATGTCCTAGTGGTGTTGTTCTATAATAGAATTATTCTATTATAGAGTAAAATATATAGGAATATTATGTTTTTATTTTTAAAACAAAATAAAAAGTAACATTCTTCTATATTCTACCGTAAAATAGAGTAAATTTATTATAGAATAACACCATTAGAGTAAGACCATCTCCAATTCAATTTTTTCCTCTATAATTATCACTAAAATATAGCAACTCTATTTTAGGGTAACTTTTGCTTCAATGGTTTCTATTATAGATGAAAAAATAGAGGGATAACACTTTTTCGTAGGCCTACTTTTTCATTCTATATTTGGAGTGAAAATGTGATATCCCTCTATTTTCTATTATGTAATAGAGTAACTCTATTATTGAATAAATAATTAGAGCAAGAATTATTTTATAATAGAGTTACTCTATATTAGTGAAATTATAGAGAAAAAATAGGTTTGAATTGGATATGCCGTAAATCTAAATTTATAATAGAGTTACTCTGTTTTAGAGAAAAATATAAAGCAAATTATAGAATTTCATTGGAGATACCCTTAAAACTTTTTAAAAATTCACTAGAATTCCATTTGACACTTGAAGACTATGGATTGGTTGAATTTTTACTTTATAGTTAACTTTTAGTTATCTAGTTATAATTTATTAAAATATTAATTTTTTTGTTCAAGGAACTTTATAGTGTTTTCATTGATAACATTGCTCTAACAGTAATATCACAATAGAAAAATGGGAACACGTTATGTTTTGGCATTAAAGAAAGCATCGTGATGTCAGAATGATTTAACAATTTAATACACATATCGCGAGTACACTTCATTCACTTTATGATCACTTAATTGTATTCACAGTAATTTGTAATCATTCATGAAGAGATATTTTTGGAATGAAAGGAGAGAGAAAAGTCCTATATAAGTAAAAGTCATTGGGTGGCAGTCACTGGCACTAGAGTGGGTTTGGCTGTGCAAAAAGGTTAGAGAGTCCCCACAATGTATGTGATATTATCTGATTCCCAACTCTACTCTCTTGCAGTCCCTTTCTAACGCATGCGAAAATACTTCAACACAGACACTAGCACTCAAATTAAAATCATTTAATTATCTTTAAGAACTGGAGTATTCAATTTTATCTGTTATTGATCTATCGCTAAAGATGTGAAAACAAATTAAAAAAAGAAGCAGATACGTATTAACTTATGTGTTCACTAACATTGTATTGTTAGGTCTATACACAAAAGAGTACAGTATTACTACTAAAAAATAAAACAAACTGTACAAAACTGAGAAAAGGTGTCTAAAAGAAGATGTAAGAACAGATACCACAACAATATGATATCCATAAAACCTCGTTAGAAAATCATGGATCTTACTTTTTATCAGGTTTAATTTCTAGAAAGTTTACGTGTATAGTTAACACTTCTCGGTAAAGTACTAAAGTCCATTAGGTTTTGATAATTAGGGTTGATTTGGACTTTGAAAGCCTAGTTAATTAATGACGTTAAAAAAAAACTAGTTAATATCTCATGGTGAGTGAAACTCTCGAGTAACTTGACACCATTTTGACTAACCAAGTGGGAGTGTAAGAGTTCTTAATAAAAATAAAAATAGAGGGAGAGCGAGTTTACACCATGTCTCTGGACCTTTTATCGCTAGGCGGTCACCACCACTTTGTTTAAAGTCCATAGTTTCCATAGATTATGAAGACGCAAATTCACACCACTCTAAACAAGATCCAGTACTAGAATCATAAGAGAAGAATCCAATTAGGCAGTAGAGAGATTGTCAATAAATAAAAAAAACCTAGACGACATGTACAAACAAGGAAACTTCAAGGACCAGGACTTAGAGGCGTGCAATTAAGTCCAAAGACATTAAAAAGTACTCAAGATAGGCATGTGCCTAGTGACACATGCACCAACGGTCGCATGACATCTTTTGAAGACAAACCAATCCCAAACAATATTTAGTATCACTGAAGTTCAAAATGGCAAAGCATAAGGAGTGAGCTAGATATTTATGCCGGCAATATACTTACAATAAGCATAGGATCTCCGCCGTTTTTACCAAGGTAAACGTTAAATTTGATTTGGTTTAAATGAAAAAAACTCCCTTTTCTTTCCAAGATTTATCTCTTTAGACGATAAATTTATCATTTGTATCTTTTCTTTTATGTGATGTGTATTTAGTTTCCTTTTCATTATTTTGAGACCCTAAATATTCAAAACTGAAGAGCTATTAATAAAAAACTCTGTATGTGATACTGTAAAGCATACCTTTCAAAATATTATCAATAAACTGAGATTTTCCTTTAGCAAAAAAAAAACAAAAACAAAATGAGATTTTTTTTTCTTATCAATGATAAGCTTCTTATGTGGATCCCCCTTGATTTTTTGAGTTCACAGCTTTATTAAAATTTGTGTGGCATCTATTGATCTATTTAAGTTATTGATCAAGTCGTCTCGTCCATTAGGTTAAACCAACAAATATAATCGTTTGGCCAGTTCTTTGATCTCAATCAACTTATTCAACATCAATTTATCTTTCTGAATGAGTAGAAAATACCGTATGATCTGCTACAAAGACTCCATCAGAACTCGTAAGATCATAAATTTGACCTCATATAACAGCTACTTGTAATTTTTATCAGTTGGTACTTGCTGTCCACAATTACTAAAAGTAAAACAAAATTTTATAAACTCCCTCAAACTTTAGTCACTCCCACGTGATCAGTTGATCACCAACACATTGATCATAATTTGTTCACGATAAACTAAGCATGCAGGCCGAAAAACTTAAGAAGATGCTAAAAGCCTAAAAGTACACTAGTTCATACGGTCATGGAATCAAACAACAGTTCATAAGAGAATTGTTATATTGTGTAATGTTTTTATATATTTCAGGTTTTTGTCCAATAACTTAAGCTGGGACTAAACTAGGGATAATTTGCCAACTAGCTATATATTGATTATGACAATTAATAAATAATATAGTCATGGTAAATTAAAAATAAAATAACTAACCATTCCCTGCTGTTAGACACAGTGTTCTAAAAGTTGGGCTATGTGATGTCTAGGTGCGAACCTAGGCGACATATCAGACCTCAACAAAATGATTTTTTTTTAATGATATCTTAAAAATTGATATAGGTGTTCTAGTATAATAAATAATTCTTTATAAAACGCCTAACTTATAAAATGCCTAACTACCGTCTAACATTTTTCTAAACATTGATTTGACATGTGAGATTGACAAAAATATTCCTTACTTTCCTTCAACATATTGGCTTCAATGATAACCAACCGCTTCGCACCGCCGTCAACACTAACAAAAATCTCTACATATACCTATATATCTATATATTTTTGTTATTATTTGAACTGCACTGCATTTATCCCGCTGTTGTCCTGCACGTTACCATTCAGAGCCACTATATAACTTATAATACTATTTTGTAATATATAGAATAGCATACGGTTTTAAAAGTATGAATTTATTATATAAACATGCAAAGCTACTTGTCTATTTTTAAAGGATATTTGCATGTCTCTTAAATTCAAATAGTGATACATGTATAATAATGTAAGAACAATTAAAAAAACTGTTGACAAGTATACTATTCTATTAAATTCTCATGAATTGTATGAGATGTAAATTACACAGTGGAATTTGTAAAAAAGTTGTGTCATATAGCTGATAAAATAAAAAGGATAACCATAATTGATCTAATCAACATAATAATATTTGGCACACTAGTTTATGTGTGTTCAATAATTCATGTATGTTTTGTTGTACTGTCATTTGTGTAACAACGAAACTAATATGATAAGTTCAAAATGTAATATAATCATATATTGTGAGTGAAAAATAATTAAAATATGATTTTCTGTAAATCATATAAAAATGTTATATGGACTGAGTGTAAATCACAAATTTCAGAAAACCATCTTTTCACATTATCAAATAAGTAAATAGTATTTTTCTTAAAACTTCAGTACTATATACTACATCATATATATTACTATACTATATGTTGTAGGTTTGTACAAACCATTGCATTTTTAATCATACTAAAATTTGATAGATGAATCAACTTTAGAATAAATATACTAAACATTATATTCAAAAATATAAATCAAAACAAAGAGTAAATGTTTCAGTTATATAAATAATAAAAATTTGAAATTGTTGAAAGTATATAAAAATAAATTTGTTTTCTATAGAATAGTAGAAACATGGTATTATGTAGAATAAAACATGCATGTACATATTTGTATTAGAAATATGTATTTATTTTAGAATTATGTATTTATTTTGAAAAAAAAAAATTTGAATGTTCAGAATTATTTCATGTTTTTGAGTAAGATCAAAAAGTTTATTCTATTTATAATAAAAATTTGAAGTACATATAAAGAAATAGAGGATTTGAAAATGAAAAAAAAAACAAATAAATGAATAAAATGTGTGGTAGTTATTTCAAATAGACTATTTTATCACTGATACATAAATATACATAATATCATACCTTATACTGATTGATGGTCATTTACTTAAATAAGTTTTTTATGGTCATTTGATATAATTTTCCACTAAATTATCGTTGAGGAACGCGCAAATACGGTTTAAGTCTGCCTGCGAATCAGTAGACGTCACCATCGTCGTGTTCCTTTATAGACCTCAGACGGACCAAGGCTAGTATAACGCACCCAGTAATATATACACCAAAAAAGCCTATAAATATTGCCATTTTCAACACTTACAAGTTATAACAAACAAAATACATAACTAATCATTACAAGGAAACACTCAACAACATGGAAGAGCAGAGCAAGAACAAGATCAGTGAAGAAGAAAAACAACTTCATGGGAAGCCAAGTCGAAGAAAGGGAGGATTAATTACCATGCCCTTCATCTTCGGTATGAGACTAGAAACCTTCAGTACGATTATTATTTTGGTTTTGTGTAAATGAAACCGATTATCATTAATATTTGATGGATTATCAGCGAACGAGATGTGTGAGAAAATGGCGGTGGTTGGATTTCACTCAAACATGATAAGCTATCTAACAACACAGCTTCATCTTCCGTTAACCAAAGCAGCCAACACTCTCACTAACTTCGCCGGAACTTCGAGTCTCACTCCTCTCGTCGGTGCCTTTATCGCCGACTCCTTCGCTGGCCGCTTCTGGACCATCACTTTCGCTTCCATTATCTACCAAATCGTATGTTTATACATAAAGAACTTTTATTAACAAAATTATACTTAACCTGACCATAGGAAACTCGGAATAAACCAAAGTTGAGTTCTTCTCGACGGTGTCTTAGTCAAATTTTCATTTTCTTTATCATAGTCTTCTACGAGAAGTTGTAAACCGAATAAAAACGTACAGGGGATGACATTGCTTACGATATCGGCAATAATACCGACGCTAAGGCCACCACCATGTAAAGGAGAAGAAGTTTGTGTAGTAGCAGACACAGCACAGTTGAGTGTTCTGTATATAGCTCTTCTTCTTGGAGCTATCGGGTCAGGTGGGATCCGACCCTGCGTTGTTGCGTTTGGTGCGGATCAGTTCGACGAGTCGGATCCAGAGCAAACCACCAAACCCTGGAACTACTTCAACTGGTAATTTATATTATTCACACCTTTTCTACTGCATATATACATCAACAATTCCGAGTCCTTTCATAGAGATTGCATAGTGGTTTTTATTTTTTAAATTGGTCGTACAGATTATACAACATTAAAATATTTTTGTATTTAACATTTGTCTGTACCTTAAAAACTATATACATGACTTTCTGATGCTGCTATTAAGTTAAAAATGCAGGTATTAGCTATTTAAGTCTTTTTCTGTAGGTTTAAGCTGTTCAAGGACGTGCAAATGTTTTGATGGAAGCTCAATTATAAGGAATAACTTTCTTATAGTTTTGTAAATGAAAATGAACTATTAAACAACTATTAAAGTTTGCTAGATCGATTAAACTAAAGTAATAAACTAATAAACTAATAATCTAGATGTGTAAAGCTAATTTATGACTATGATGATCATGTGTTTTTGTTTTTGCCAAATAAAACTATTGTTAGCAAAAACAAACAAACTATGATCATGTGTTTGGATGGAACTAGAAACCCATGTTTAAAATATTATCTAGCTAGTAATTTTCTTCTAATTATCCTTGTTGTTGCTATAACCAGAAATAATGAAAATTTGTTGATGTAATCAAATTATTAGGTTCTACTTTATCATGGGTGCAGCGGTTTTAGTGGCGGTGACGGTTCTTGTGTACATCCAAGATAACGTTGGGTGGGGTGTAGGTTTGGGAATCCCAACACTGGCTATGTTCCTGTCTGTTATTGCTTTTGTCGGCGGTTTCAGGCTTTATCGTCACTTGCGTCCATCGGGTAGTCCGTTTACCCGCTTGATCCAAGTGGCAGTTGCAGCGTTTCACAAAAGGAAACTGAGTATGGTATCTGATCATACTCTTCTCTATTTCAACGATGAGATTGATGCTACTATCTCCTTAGACGGTATACTCACACACACCAAACACATGAGGTAATAACAATCAATTGGGGACTCGTCTTCTTCCAATTCATATCGAAACTTCTGGCAATTAAGGCATCGTGCACTACGATACATACCATGGTGATTTCGGAAGGACTAACATATAGTCGAATTATTTGATTATATTAGAGATAAGTGACGAAATATTTTTACTATACAAAATAGTACGATGTTTTTTAATAGTGCTAACTTATTATAGGCCTTTTGAGTTTTGACTATCGTCATAGTTGATTTACTAATTCAATTTGTGTCAAGAACAAGAAAAAGTATACTATGATTCTTTTGAAATATAAAGTTTAAACTATTGAAATACAAATATTTATTTCAAGATTGAGTATTCGTGTTACTAGTAGATAGATTCTAATAAATTTTGAGATTAGATTTTTAATGATTTGTAATTTTTTTTTGTAAAATTCTATTATTACCAATTTAAAGATTTTAAAGACTTATATTAAAATATTAGTTATTATTCATTTTATAATCTTATTAAATTTTATGTTACTGAAATATAATTTTCATAATTTTACTCAAAAAATTACAGTTTCAAAATTTCATATATATATATATATATTCATAAAATTCTTGAAACCTGTGTCGAAAAACATAAAAATATATTTTATTTTCTCATAGAAAGGAAAACAGTAAAATTAAAATTAAAAATGGCGGAAAAGTAATTTGAAACAACATTATCCAGAATCATAAAAAACTTATAAATCAAGACATAAATAAATCGATGTATAGAACAAAGATCATGAAACATTTGAAACAAAAATCAAGTAAAATTTTGAGGACGGGGAATTAGCATATTGATTCGCTTTCTAAATAATATATATCTAATACTAATATACAACCTAATAGAAATATATAATACAAATAACAAAAAAATGTAAATAAAATCATTATTAACAGCACAAAGAACTAATTTAACACAAAATAATTATATTCTACGTAAAAAAGTTTCAGAATTTTCTCAGAAAACATATATATTATTTTGAAACAGTGATTTTTAACAAAAATAAAAATTTATGCAAATCCATGATAATAGATAGCAATTAACAAAAAAAAATACTTCAAATAATTCATATAATATATTTTTTTAATTTTACTTAATTTCAATCATTAAATTTCACACAAATTCTGGTTCTAATATTGCTTCTAAAATTAATTCAAATCATTGCATTTGTCATAAGCCTACTAACATATGCTTTTTATATTTATAGTTTCTTGGACAAAGCAGCGATAAAGACTGAGGAAGACAATTTGAAGTCGGGTCAAATCCCTAACCTATGGAGATTAAGCACAGTCCACCGAGTTGAAGAACTCAAATCAGTGATCCGGATGGGTCCAATCGGAGCCTCTGGGATCCTCCTATTCACAGCATATGCTCAACAAGGAACCTTCTCTCTTCAACAAGCCAAAACTATGAACCGACATCTAACCAAATCATTCCAAATTCCAGCCGGTTCAATGTCTGTCTTCACAACTGTTGCGATGCTCTGCACAGTTGTCTTCTACGATCGCATCTTTGTAAAGATTGCAAGAAAGTTCACTGGTCTCGAGCGAGGCATCACGTTCCTCTACAGAATGGGAATTGGATTTGTCATCTCATTAATTGCAACCCTCATCGCCGGGTTCGTTGAGATCAAACGAAAACAAGTAGCATTAGAGCATGGACTTTTGGATAAACCACACACGGTGATTCCGATCTCATTTATGTGGTTGATTCCTCAGTACAGCCTCCACGGAATTGCTGAAGCTTTCATGTCGATAGGAAGTTTGGAGTTTTTCTATGACCAAGCGCCGGAGAGTATGAGGAGCACGGCGATGGCACTTTTCTGGATGTCAATTTCGATTGGAAACTATGCGAGTACTTTACTTGTGACTTTGGTTCATACATTCAGTGCTAAACCGGATGGGAGCAATTGGTTGCCAGATAAAAATTTAAACCAAGGGAGACTTGAGTATTTTTACTGGTTAATTACTTTGTTACAAGCTATTAATTTTGTGTATTATCTTTGGTGCGCCAAAATTTACACATATAAGCCGGTTCAGGTGCATCATAGCAAGAAAGTCAATAGTCCTGTTAGTGGTGAGTTACGGTTATCCAAAAAGAACTTAGTTGATGCATGAGCCTATATATTGATTCTTGGGTATATAATGTAAAATCAATTGTAATATTTATAAATATAATAAAAACTGAAAGACTTTGGCCATTATTATTTTTAACAGTTTGTTTTATTTTACCTGGTTTAAAATATATTACATCATAAAAATAATTAATAAAAATTAATAAACTAATGATTTTTTCTTAGTACTAGAAACTAACCGAATAAAACATAATCGATAACACATTATTAGTGTTTCTAAAGTGGCATTTTTGAACTAAGATAAAAATTAGGTGTTTGCATACCGAAAAATAGCAAACAAACTTCTAAACCTTTGACCATAATATTGCAATATTCAGACATTTTAAAGATATGTTTTTCATTTGTTTTTATCGATTCTGTTCCGAATTAGCTTTTCTTAAGCTACTGTTGAATCAACTTGAATTGTAAAACACAAATCAGAAAGATAGCCACTTGATCGAGATAATTAAATAGAACACCCAAACACTAGATTTTAATCTAAAATTTGGTGATATAGTTAGAGATGAAAATAAAGTAGAACACCAAAACACTAGATTTGGTGTTATTTTAACACCAAATTTGATATTATGATTGGAGTTGTTTTAAAAGACATGAATCCATCTTACATTTCATTTATGATAAGTCTTTCCAACACTGGCAAATTCTTCTTAGTGTTGCCCAACAATGACCATTTCGTTTAAATTGTCTAATTCAAAATCGTTCTTGAACTGTCTAAGCACAGTCCGTGGACACAAACGCTAGAGAGAACTTCTCTGATGATGTAGAAGAGCATCAGCTACCAAATGATGGAAAGACTAGATAAGTTGGTTGATTTTTTTTTTTTGAATAAACCGTAGTTTTCTATCATGCAAGAAACACCTATAAAACATATTATTTTACTCTTTGATTGTATATAGAATGAAAATAACAATTTGCCATTGTTTGGTGTAAATATAATTAATCATTATTTTTTAGAAGTATTAGCCGAAATATAAAATTAAAAATTTGGCCGTAATAATTTTTTTAATTATTATAAAATAAATATTTTAAAAGTAATTTCAGAACATTGATAAAAGTGTTCTTATGTTATATTTCGTATTTAAAGTTTTGAATTCTTTTATTTTTTTTTGCCAACAAAAAATAAACTACTTCTAAAAAGACAACGATTTAGCAAATTAAATTGGTCGGGTAAAATCAACATAAGCTATAGCTAAACATAAAATTTAAGAATTGCGTGCAAGATTTTCTCTCATTTTTGTTGTTTTTGGAATATGTTCAATATTAAAGTAAGAGAAAAACTTCTTACATTGTCGAAATTCATCCACGAGAAATGAAAGTCGATCATGTTGTAGGTATAAACACTTTTCTTACTAGTTAAAAATAGTTTGTTGCAATATCATTTTCGTAAAATATATGACTTTCATGCATTTCATCGTCCAAATCAAGATTTCATATTATGTATGTAAATGCAATAGACTTCTTGAGATGTTTATGGTCCTCACAATGTCATCAGTTGAGCCTCCTGTAATGTAAAACCATCTGAACCTGTAAAAATATCATGTTCTCTCCCAACATATCTTTTATTTGTTGGTTCGATTGAGTTTCACAAATTTTTTTGAAAGAATGTTAAACTGAGTTTCATAATCATGATCTTTTAAATTCTTTGTAAAGATATGAATGATGGCTAAGGAATGACGAGAAATAATACATTTTCTAATGTTTCTAAAAAAATTATCATTTATAAAAAATAATTTTTTTTTCATTTTTTTACTGCAGAAAAATATAGAACAATATTGTTTCTTACTAAATATGATAGAGAATAAACATCCTAGTCATTTTTAGAGTTTTATTCTTATATTTTTTAATTCGTTCCTAATGTTTCTACAATTATTACCAGTTAGATAATTTTTATCACATCTTTAATCTTAAAAGTCTTATCATTTTTATTCTTCCAAACTCTATCAAAATAAAAATAACAAAGTTCTAAATCAAAAATGCAAACAGAAATATTGAAAATATCTTTTAAAAATAACTTAGAAAGACGTGTACACAGCTGTCAACTAGAAAGAGTGAGTCTCCTTCCTCCTTATTTTTAAATACAAGAATCCGAAAATCACGCGCTTCATCGCACACAACATGTCTTTTGTCCTTTACCGTTATAAAAAAATCGAAACGGGAGGGGCCTCCTCCTTATCGTGACAGATGAAAGAGAAAGCCCGTAAGTAAACCCCTCTCAAGGCCCCACTCGTAATTACACACTAACCTCAGAGGGTACTAACGTAATTAACAATCAACACTCAACGTGGAGCCAATCACTACCCTTAAACTTATCCCCAAATCGAAAACCCTAGCTTTTTTTTTCATAACCAATTCAAATTCCGCCCTTCCTTCTTCTTCTTCTTCATCTTGTCTGTGTGGGGGAGATAATGGCGTGGTCGTCTGAAACGCCGTCGTATTGCGGGTGGAACGAGCTGAATGTGAAGAACGCGAAAGGGAAGACGGAGGTTCATTATTACCTAGAGAGGAGAGACGGATGTGCGGATCTGGCTGTTGTTGGGAGGCTGAGGAGAGCTTCTAAAGGCATGTCCTTTAGATACGCGTTGAAAATGAATCGCTCTGTTTTGAAGAAGCTTAGCTCTTTGGAAGACGTCAAGGGTTGGCTCGATTCCATTGTTTCCGGTGATTTTTCTCTATCCATTTCGTGTGAAGTTTTGTTGATTTTTTATTGGGTTTCTCCTGAAACGAGATAAAGTTCAGATCTTGAAGCTCAAAAAGAGTTTTTTTTTTTTAATTTCATGTTCTGTCGGATATGTGATAGAAGTCTTGTCTTGTCGTGGAGTCGTGCTCTTATAATTGTCTGCTAGGAGTTTATATTCAAAGTCTTGTATAGGTACTTATTTGTTCTATGTTAGTGGAAACATTATTCTTTGTGTTGGAGAGAGATCTTATCTTCTTTCGTTGCGTCTTTTGCAGCTATATCTTATTAATGAATTAATTTTGCTGCAGACAGATCAGCTCTCTCACCGTTTTTTTGGTACTGAGCTTGTCTGCACGAATTGATGTTTTTTTTTCAAGTTTTGAAACTAGAGATTTCATTTTGTTGAAATATTGCTGATCTTTTTTGTTTGTGGTTTTCTTTTGATTTCTTAGGGGAGATACCTCATGTAGCAGATGCACCAGCTACTACTGTGACTGAACAAGCTGCTGGAGATTTCAATATTGACACTTTTATGGTACTGGTTTTTTTTTTTTCAATTCTTTTGGTATAGTTGTGAGAAAATTGAATATTTATTGGTTTCTCTTTTGTTTCTTTTCAGAATGGTAAGCCTCAGGAGCATATTCACCCGACCATACATTTCTCCTGGATGGGTTCTTCCTGGACTTGCAGAAAACGGCGTAAGCATTATCCATCTTTCTCCCGGAATGGTGTCAGAGTCTCGGTGAGTCCTCATTTTTAATGTTTTTTTTACTGAAGTTCAGTTGGTGTCATTTACTGTTTTAAAAACTGATCCTTTTTCCACAAACTCATTACAGGTGAATGATTTTGTGTATGTTTTAGCGGAGCAACACAAGAGACTCATTGCATATTTGGAAGACCTTTATGAGGACTCCAAAGGCAACAAGATGGTCGTGGTACGGTGGTTTCACAAAGCTGATGAAGTCGGTATTGTTTTGACCGACGATGCTAACGACAGAGAGATTTTCTTTTCTCATTGCCTTCAAGACATCAAAATCGAGTGCATAGATGGATTGGCTTCTGTCCTCAGCCCTCAGCATTACGAGGAGCTTCTCAAGGTGCCAATGCATGTGCAGCGCGTACCTTTCTTCTGCCAGAAGTTATACGGAGATGATGGCATAGAGCCTTATGACATTACACAGTTACAAGGTTACTGGAGTCAAGAAGTGCTTAGATACTTGAATGTTTCCATTCTAAAGACAGGTGAAGGTGCCCAGCCACTTGGCACTGACCCAGTAGCAGGAGCTTCTCTGGTTGACTTGGAGGCTTCTGATACTTCTATGTGTAAAGGTGCAGAAGATGGTTCGTCCCATCTCATTAAAAAGGGTTCAGTTGTTGAAGTTCTCTCCCAGGATAGTGGCATCAGAGGTTGTTGGTTGGTTGCATTGGTAGTAAAGAAGCATAAGGATAAGGTTAAGGTCCAGTACCAAGAGATTATGGATGCAGATGATGAATCAAAGAAGCTAGAGGAGTGGATTTTGGTGTCTCGTGTTGCTGCTAGTGATCATCTGGGTCTTAGAATCCCAGGACGGAAAGTAGTGCGTCCAAATCTGAGGCCTAGCAATGAAAGCGATGTGTGGGCCGTCGATGTTGGTATGCCTGTGGACGTGTGGTGGTGTGATGGATGGTGGGAAGGCATCGTGGTGGAGAAAGTTTCAGAAGAGAGAGTTGAAGTTTACCTACCAGGGGAAGAGAAAATATCTTCCTTCCATCGTAGTGATCTCAGACAATCTTTGGAATGGTCGGCAGATGAGTGGGTTCAGATGAAACCAAGATCAGATCTCGTGAGTTCTGTCCTAACCTCGATGAAGAAGAAAGAGGTTGAGGTGAAACCTGACGAGAAGCTATGTGAAGTTGGTGTTGATGATGGCGTTGTGTCACTGAAGGATGAAGCTAAACTAACCGTATCTCTTCCAGTAGCTACAACCAATAAGCCAGTTCCAGATCTTCTAAAACACGTCTTGGTTTCTGACTTGAAGTGGACAGCGTCGAACAAGCGGAAAAGAACCAGTTCCATGGGAGACTCTCTGTTTAGCTCTTCGGTTGTTGGCCCAAGGAAGCGCAATCGTGTAGTCAGTTTCTGGCCGCATGATCCTAGCTTGACTGATGGTTACTCATGTGAGAACGGCAAGTTCATGGGAGATTCTGTGTTTGGATCTTCGGTTGGGCAGCATTTGGCTGGCCTGTTGATGTCAAGATGATGATCAGGTTGGGGATTGGAGAGTGTCTTGTCTTGTGAGGTACATATTACCTAATGTGCATCTGCTTGATGAAAATTTTGGGTTTTAGATTATTGTGACACAAGATTGCTGTTGGGGAAGGATAGGTTAAGCTCATCATGGCATCGAAATTCGTCTTGTGTACGTATGTGTAACAGTAGACAGAGCGCTTCAATACAGGCAGCAAGTTTTTGGATGCAGTAGAGAGTAGGTAATAATAGCACATTACCTCACTAGGGTTTTAGACACTAAACAGTGTATTTTTAGAATTGATCTTTCTTTTCATGTAACATATGTATCATCAAATAAAACATCTTTTTTTTTTAACCTTCAGTTCAGTGTCCATATAATATACATACTCTCGTCTTAGCTGTGAATGGTTTTAGAGCTGATTTGAGGCGGCTCATGTGGTAATGACACGTTTATTTGAATTTTGAAGCATTTGTTTTGATTTCTTCGAAGTTGCAAGACACATGATTGGTACGTAAATTACTTCTGTCATTGTCCATGTCCCCATAAGTGTCTTGTCTCGTACATCATCCAAACGGGACCAATACTCTTTGGTTACAAGTTGTAACGACTAATGCTTTGTGGAAACTGGGACCATTATGAGAACGGTTCATTGATTCAGTTTTGAGATTTTTTACAGTCTGTGCAAGACTGTAAGAGTGCTTATAATACTAAACCCCTTGTTATGATAAAAGGTTAAGAGTTTTTATTTTAAACTCCTTTTTAACTTTGTACCTAATATCTCTTTTTGTGCTTTATCTGTGATTGGATATACCGAAGTGGGGTAATGAAAGAAAAATAAAGAACTACTTGAATGTTCTTGGTGGGGTTGCATTTTTGTGAGTGAAGCATCTTTTTCAAACTATGCAGAGGAAAAGTAAAGGAAGAGCCAAAACGTCTTGACTTTCTCACTCTAAAATATGTTACAATTAAGTCAAGGATCCAAAGCATAGTTTGTATATGTCTGTCTTGTGTGTTAACATGTCTCTTGTCTCTTTAAACTTGATTTTCTCCACAGAGTGAAGCAAAAGAAAAGATGGGCTTCTTCTGTCATCCACTTAAGAAGATTTGCTAGCTCATCCTTTTCCTGATAGCGACAACTTGTAGGATTCTTGATTCCTGTTCTATTTATATTTCCTGGTACAAGGAGACACTGTTATGGCTTCTCTGTCTGAAATCGTTGAGCAAGAGCTTGGAGCATCACCAAGAAGCAAGCTTTCAATAACAAGTGAAAGCAGTCTAGCTTCTGTTGCATCCTTATCCATGCCTCTTGTTCGTAGCTACTCTTTTGAACACTTCTCTCTTTGACTGTGGTTTCTGTTTTGTGGTAATGATTTTGTCTGTTGTTAACAGATTCAGGAGATTGTTTTATCAGCAGACATCAGATGTAGTGACTGCCAAGAGAAGATCGCCGACATAATGTCAAGGATGATCGGTGAGAACTATAGTTTTACTTCTCCAGATGATGAAGACCACTATTTGTTCTTTATCTCACAACAGATTGTTTCTTGTTTTCTCTGTTTCTTTCGGTAAGCAGAAACATATTCAATATTGGTGAGTGTGTTGGAGAAGAAAGTGACTTTGACATGTACATACTCTGGTGACCGGAGAGTCTCCAAGTCATATGGTGAAGCTCTTCTCTGCAAAATCTCAATCTTCAAGCGTAGGATGTTTCATTCTTCCAGGAAAACAACAACTCAATGTCGCTTAGCTTAGTTCTTTTTTTTTGCTTTTATTATCTTCTTTGCAATAAAAACATTTTCAATATTTTAAAGTCTAATGTGATGGATATTGTTTAGATATGATTGTAACAAATAACTCTCAATAGCAAAATATCATAGACAAAGGAAAAGAAGATTATTGGGAAGTTAAGTTGCCGCCACTTTGTTGCCAGAGGTTGATGATGTCAGTGGCTTGGTTAAGGAGAATGATCATCTTCTTCTGAGAGATCCATGGCTTAGCTTCAAGAGTGGACTTAAGCTCTTCCCACGCATCTTTTCTTGGCCAGAAGAAGTAAGGACTTAGTGGGATTGTGCCATGTCCAGGGACATGCTGGTCCAATCCTAATCCTATGTTCTTTTCCATCCACACAAACTTGAGAACCACTCTTGCTTTCTCCTCTTGTTGGTTCACTACCTAAAACACAAGAACAACTCAGACATATTTGAAACAGAACACATAAAAGAAGTGTGTGTTGTTGTTGTTGTTTACCTGTTTTGGTTGTGGAGTGTCGGTGACTGGTTCGGAAGTGAGTGTCTCTGGAGCTGCAAGAGCCACAATCTTCCGGTTTAGAGAGATGGGTTTTGTGGCTTGGTTATGGAACAATGGAGAAGCTTTGATGGAGAGTTTTGGATGTTGAGAGATGAAAGAAGAGCAGAGGGAAGCAGATGAGTGGAGTGCCATTGATGACATCATTTTTTTTTTCTTGTTTCTTGAGAGATCAATAGAGATTTTATTGGAATGGATAAGGAAGAAAGATATGGTTGCACTGGAACTCCAAAGTAGTTGACTATTGATATGACATTATATGGGCTTTGTTGACTTGGCTCAGTATTTTGTTTTAGAGTTAACAAAACTCTGTTAAAGCCCATGAAGATGAAAATGTTTGGACCGATTTTTGGTTGAAAGACAAAATCTTCTCTTTGTCGGAATATATTTCAATGCGTCCACTTTTGCTACGAGCCGTGCACTCTTTTTCGAGAGTATAGACAGCTTCAACACGTATTATTTTCTAAAGATTTTTGATATTTTTATATCTTTTTTATTATTTAAAATCAACATTCACATTACAATTAAATATTTTACTTTTATATCTTATACGAAACTTTATCATTTAAATTTTTCTATAAATAGAGATTATATTTATTTAACTTGCATATAGAAAAAATAATTATTAGTCTGAATTTTATTAAACAAAACCATTGTAATGTGTATAAGTTGAATGTGTGTTAAATGATGAGGTAAAAAAAAATATAATGTGGAATGTTAAAAAATGAAGAGTTTGATTGTATTGCACTAATAGAATAAATATTACTCTAAAATTAAATTTACTCTAGTTTCAGCTACACATTTATCAATCAGGTGAAAAATGTTTTACACCATTTCAGCTATTTACTGTATAAAAAGAGAATAATATACTTTAATTTTTAAACTAAAAGTTTTACAAGAGAATTTATTATGGTTTTCTTTTTCCCTCTCTTCATACCACATGTTTTATTTCCAGCTTAGTTCCACTTATTTATTGACTCCATTTTCTTCTAACTTTTATCAGTCACAACCAAAATGGAAGATGTTGAATTTTAAAATTATTGTACATAGTCTTACAATGAATGTGGGTTCATTTATTATTGCACAGAGATTTAAGACACTTACATGAATAAGTATAAACGATGTTATTTATTTGGTTATTGTGACGTGATTTGTACTCTTTCATAATTGACACTCATAGTCATATTGTGTGTTGAGTATTGATTGGATTAGTTAATATTCTCTGCGTGTGTGTCCATGTTGTGTAGGTTCCTTATTATTCGCTTCTCAAAGGAATCTCTTAAAAAAGCAAAAGAGGCCAACATGTGATTTTTTTTTTCTTTCTAAAATACATAAACACTGACAACAAACCTAACTTCAATTCAAACCAAGTTAGATTGAAGATTCATTTCTCAAATATATGCAGTTTTTTCTTTGTTAAAGGATTTCAAATATATGAAGTTTAAGGACTATAAAATCTCAATATTCTTATAAAAAAACACAATGTACATTTTTTTAACACCAACCACAATGTACATTGTAATTTAAATATCCATATTTTTTACTTATGGATGAACATTTTGAAGTTTGGTAATTGTAAGGCCAGGTACGAAATAGATTGTCATTTCGGTGAAATTTGTATTTGCAAAATTTTATTTTGAAGTATTTGATTCCTACCAATGTAGACTGATAACTGAGTTTCATAATCAACCACTATGGTATGTAACAAATTATTGCTTGAAACTTTGGTGTAATAAATTGTATTTGTGTAGTGTGGGTGTATATGGAGCACACCAGAAGTAAAGCATATATTATAAAGGTGCCAAGAAATCAAAATTCCCAAACATGGAAATGGGGTTTGTCCCACTTTTGTCAACACTATCAACTTCTTATAATATCAATACTATTAAAAGGGAAGGAGTCATAAAAAATCTACTTAAAACAAGTCATAGTTGGACCATTTCATTTAACTAGAATTTCTATTATTTTTCATACTACTAACTTAATTATTCTTCATTAAAAGCAAATTAGTCATAAAAAATGGTACTAACCTAATTATCTACTTATATGTTTACTATATACGCATTATTCCATCGTAAATATTTTGAGCTAATATTAAATAATGTACATCCTATATTTATATAGTATATGGTTACTTGTGATTTATTTAATAGATAATACCTTCGAAGACTATAAACAAAATATAATATCCATTGTAAAAAATACATTTTTTACAGAAATGAACCATTATTTTATACTAACCTTATTAACTAAACTGATTTCATTAACCATGTTATATATATGAACACTTCAACATTATCATTCACAAACTAAACGATGTTTGTCACAATTTAATATTCCAAGTTGGTTGTATTATTTTAATACCAAACCAGTTCCTATAAAAATCCATAGATATGATTATGGTCTACATAAAACCGGTTCAATCTTTCCATCTGCTATATTTTTAGAAAATGACTATTTATCTTCGGTTCTGTTAGATATTTAGTCTAACCAATTATAAATCGGTTAGTGATAACTTCTAAAACTTTGAAAACACTTTCTTATTTATTAACACTATATCGATACTTTAAAACATGTTAGCAGTAGAATTGTGTTTTAGAACAAAATCTACTTATTTTAAAACATAATATTATTTTGATACTATGTGTTATATTAAACATAGTTATATATATTTGAAATAAATAATTATATACATAAATTATACTTTTGGTTAACTAAATTATTTATCAACCAAATAAAAATATTCGGGTAATTCAAGTTTTCGTGTTATCCGGTTTATAAATAGTATTTTTAGGATATGTGTTTATTTAAAAATTGAATGTAATTAATATTTTTAAATATATAATTTTTATTTAAAAATTCAGGTACTCATTTGGTTCTCGGTTCGGTTTCAATTTTTCGGTCATAGATTTATGATTTGCTATATTATTTATGCAATTCAATTCAATTTTGGTTTTTCAGCTTGGTACGGTTTGGTCCGTGGTTTTGGATAAATGTGCTCAAACTTATACACTATCTTATATAGAAATTCGTTTACAATATATTTACTTACAAAAACAACCCGCGCTTTCCAAGCGCGGGTCAAAATCTAGTACTACATTATATATCCCACTTAAGCTCTCCGCGTACTTGCCCGTTCTTTTATTGGCTAACACAAACTTCACCAATCAACTTTCACGACCCATACTTAAATCAACTTTTCGTAATAGTTTTAACAAACAACATTGTTAACTTGTTTTTATACCATATTTTGCTTATAGTTACATCAAGAAGAAATCTCTCGTTTAGTCATTTTTTTTGGGGGACAAATCTCTCGTTTAATCTCTATGCCACTAATTTCAGCATAGAGATTTGACACCCAATATATACAAAAAAATGCTAGCTGAGCGACTGAAACTATCATAATTATATACACACCATGTTGAAATGTTTTCTCACGTACTTAATAAATTAATTTTTAAATGAAAAGATTGGTGCATGAACAATGAAGAACAAGAGTGGACAATGTATCTTTTTCTAAGTGCATTTTGACAAAACCATTCAACCAATCCCATACTTCTTCTGACTCTATGCCGTTGAAAGATGGAAGACTATTCCCCACCACCACAGTATTTGATGTCCACGTACCACCTTTTCATATTTCCAATTATTGTTATATAGAAACTACAACACATTTGTTAAACGGAATTAAAAAACATATCACTATAGTCCATCGACTAGCCTACAAAGAAATAGTCACGTTGAAGTTGAACATTGCCCTCCCACACCCATTGGATAAGAACAACCCTTTTAAGTCTATTCACACGTTTCTATTATATCAGCAGTGACGATTCTGAATTTAGTTTAAAATGAAAAAAGCAGAGATAATTCATTTTTATATAGGTACGACTAATTCTCAATAGAAGATCAATTCCTCCAATTAGCAAGTTATTGTATTTTTGGTTGTTTAACGGTCAGATTATCATATTCAGAAAAACCACGTGGTATATCTGCTCCTAGACATTAATTTCAGTATCTAAAAGAGATAGGTAATCAAAATTTTGAGGCTATTATAAATACGGATTGGATCTAAGAAATTGTAAATTTATTAATTAACATAATCAATAGATAAACCCAAAATGGGTATTCCCTTCAATTCATTTTGTTCTTAAGATTTTTTTTTGGTTTCTTCAAGTTGATTCGCATAATACATTCATTCATAACAATAACAAGTTTGGTTTCAATTATTGTTATTATCTTAATGGAACAAGTAAAGTGGAAATATTTCCAACCTCACCCGTCTCCATCACCCTCCATTATATATATCCTCCTTCTATGTAAGAAACCTCCCAAACACATCAATCTCCAATTTTTTTAATAAAAGATCCATATCTCTCTTACAACCATCTATTAAAATCTCCTTTGTGTCATAAATCAGCAGAAAACACCTAAAATCAGAGAAAATGGGAGCAACCACATTGACCCATGTGATGACCATTAACCCTTATAACACAAACATTCATGGACCGGTCGTAGACGAAGTGGAAGGCCTGATTAAAGTTTACAAAGACGGCCACGTGGAACGATCCGAACTCGTGCCGTGTGTGGGTCCCTCACTACCCCTGGAGCTCGGTGTAGCTTGCTCCGATGTTTACATAGACAAGTTGACCAACGTATGGGCACGTCTCTATGTCCCGATGGATACCAACTCTAAGCTTCCTTTGCTAGTCTACTTCCACGGTGGAGGTTTCTGCGTCGGCTCGGCTTCTTGGTCGTGTTACCACGAGTTCTTGGCCAGATTGTCCGCTAGCTCACGTTGCATGGTCATGTCTGTAAATTACCGTTTAGCCCCTGAGAACCCTCTCCCGGCAGCATACGAAGATGGCGTCAATGTCATTCATTGGCTCAAGAAAAGAAGCAATAGCTTGTGGGCCAAGCTATGTGACTTGAGCAGAATATTCTTGGTCGGAGACAGCGCCGGTGGAAACATAGCTCACCATGTCGCCGCAAGATTAGCAACAGATGCGGATGATCTAAAGCCATTGAGGATAGAAGGAACCATCCTGATTCAGCCTTTCTTCGGCGGGGAGGCGCGTACGGAGAGTGAGAGGCGCGTGGAGAACAATACTAAGAGCTCCATACTTACACTGGCGGCGTCCGACGCGTGGTGGAGGCTGGCTTTGCCACGTGGCGAAAACAGGGAGCATCCGTATTGTAAACCGGTGAAGAAGATGGTGACGAGGACGCTGGTGTGCGTGGCGGAGATGGATGTGCTGATGGATAGAGAGATGGAGATGTGCGATGGTAACGAGGAAGTGATCAAGCGCGTGGTGTATACAGGCGTTGGTCACGCGTTTCACATTCTGGGTAAGTCTCAGCTTGCTCAGACCACAACTGATGAGATGTTGTGCCACATCGACTCTTTCATTCACCACTATGATCCCCTTTAAATTAGTTGTGTTTGTATAACCCTTTTGCTTTCTTTTCAATGCTGGCTTTTATATGTTTGTAACTTAAATAAATACTATAATGTTCAAAGCAGGTGTCTGTTTTAGGATTAATATGAGTTTCGGTTTCGATTATTAAGAAAAATAGTTTAAATAGAGTTTCAAACGTGCCCAGCGTGCGTGTTGTGGATTAATGAATTTGGACAAACAATTTTTTATTGCGAGTTAGGGAAAGCGGGAATATTAATTGACGTCATGCCAAATTTTAAAAACAAAGTTATAAAAGCATCTTTAAGTTCTCACCGTAATATCTCACAAATTAAGAATAATTAAGTGAGCATATTTAAAATATTTCACTTCAAATATTTTTGATAGTTTTCAATACTGAGATATACTCTTCTCGTTCCAGAAATAAAAAAATTCTAAAATTTTCATACATATTAAAAATTTATTCATAATTAACTACATGTACTTTCGTTGACAAAAAAACATTACATAAACTATTTTTACTATATAATTTCTGATAACTATTAATTAATAATATTTAATCAATTCAACTATTCTCGATTAATATTTCTTAGATGTATAACAAATGTCTTATATTATATAAAATATTTTTTTAATATGAAAAATGCTAAAAATCTTTCTTTCGGATCGGAAACTGAGAAAATATATTTAGTAAAATACTTTTAAGTTGTTTTTCTTTGTTTTGAAACATTATGTCTTTCCCAAAATAATAATAACTAAAAGTCTAAAATAATGTCTTTAGAAATTTTGCAGACAATTGTATAGTGGGGGACAGACTTGGACAAAACCCTAGTTCATGGTTGGTTTTGATAGGCAATCTCATTTTTCTTCATTTCTCTCTTTTTTTTGTTCACCTTCTTTTCTCCCTTTTGCTGCTATTTTTGTTCATACAAATCACAATTATCATTACCTATGACTTTTGGAAAACCGGCATAATCAATTTCTAAGACACAAACGTTGACCATTTCAATGTGTGTTGCCAGATTCTTCTATAAAAAATCATTCAAAAGTTGAAAAATAGGCTGGGTATTAAATTTTTGTAACTTACACAGGAGATATATTTATACCTTTAAGTAGCAAATTATGTGGGAATTATTCAGCAAATTTAATTTTTAAGCGCTAGTTAATTATGATATTAAAACCTACGAAAACATTATGTAAGCGAAAATTATATTTGTTTTATGAGTATTCACGCACGACGGTATTAATTTGAGTTGTTCTATGAAAACAATTTTAATGGTACTTTTGCTTTATGATAAAAATATTTTGTAAATTTCATTTTTCTAATATTCTGCATAATCCAATTTATCTGGGATTTGGAACTCAAACTTTATATTGTAGAATTATTAATTCTATAGTTTTTATAGTCAATTTCTTTAATAAACCAGTAGCGAATTATTTATTTTTTATTGTTTTATGGGACAACTGAAAAAAATTAAGAAGAAAATTTCTCATAAAATTAGAAGACGCTTTACAAATAGACGAGATTTAATATATATATCATGGAAATCTTACTCCTTCTGTTTCATTTTAAGTGTCACTTTGGGTTTGTGCACACAAATTAAGAAAATAATTAATTTTGTATACTTTATATATCAAAACATAATTACGTATACACCTAATCATATTTCAACCAATAGAAAAATAAATTGTTAAATAAAATTAATAAATTTTGCATTAAAATCGAAAATGACACTTATTTTGTAACGAAAAAATTCTTTACAACGACACTTAATATAAAACGGAAAGAGTAATATTTAGCGTCTTTCTTGTCAACCAATAAATACTTCACGAATTATATAATGCATATAATAATGTGGATAAATGTATCTAACATCTTTTGTATGATAACTGCTTTCATATTACACTACGGTATTCCTATATTTAGATAAAACCGTTATTTGAAAGCTTTTTTTAAAATAAGATAAAATCGTTATTTTTATTGATTAGATTAAAAACTTTATTATCCCTTTTGATATTATCGTTTTATAAATGTTCCACCAACAAAACTTGACGTTTATCTTCTTTGTTGTTGAAGCGTTTTGGTACCTATGTCCAGCTCCGATTGCAAAAGACATATATATTTACATAATTCCCCCCGTTCGTTTTCTAATTTTTCTCACCGGAAAAAAAATAACAAAATTTAGTCTTTCAAGTTCTCTAACAAAACTTGTAAAACCTATCCATCTGACGAACAAACGTTAGGGAAAATCAAAAGAAAGTGACAAATAATTATTTGTTAGTACAATTGATTTGAGAATTATTATATATTATTAATCACTGAAATTTATTGCAAAATGTACGGGGATGGGCCGGTGTTCAAGGCAGAAGGAGCGTCGTTCCGGGATCAACCGTACGGTAGAGAACTTCCTCAGGGACTATGGACCACCGGTCTCTGTGATTGTCACCTAGATGGTCACATTTGTACGTTCCCTTCTTAATCATATTCTTTTCTGTTAAAAAAAAAAACTAATCTCTTCATCTTTGACTAATCTTTAATCTTTCTTGTCCCAAAAATGAATTCTTGAAAAGGTGTTCAGACAGCTATAATGCCATGCATCTCCTTCGCTCAGAACACCGAGATCGTAAACAGAGGAACCATACGTAAGAAAGACGTATAAATCTCATTTTAACATTGATTTGTTATACAAAAAAAAAAACTAAAATTTGGGTTTTGGGGGTGCAGCTTGTATGGACGCAGGTTTGATCCATCTAGCGTTAGGGTTTGTGGGTTGCTGCTGGCTTTACGCATTTCCAAACAGGTCAAGGCTTAGGGAACATTTCGCATTGCCTGAGGAACCATGCGGTGACTTTTGGGTTCATCTTTTTTGCACTTCTTGTGCTATCTGCCAAGAATCTAGAGAGCTCAAGAACCGTGGGGCCGATCCTTCCATCAGTATGCAATCTTATTGTCTTTAGAAAAGAAAAAATATCTAACGTTTTCTACAAGAAATCACTAAATATGTTTTCTTGTGACTGTTTCAGGTTGGCTTTCGAATGTAGAGAAATGGAGCCGAGAGAAAGTAACTCCTCCTATAGTTGTACCAGGCATGAACCGCTGAAGAGTTTCATGATTGTATCTTACGTTGTATGAATGTATATATAGATCTTGCTAGCTTATGTTTTTTTTATTTTTCTCAGTTTTAGCTTAGGAAAAAAGTGAAATAAAAAAGATAAATGATTCTGGATTATAACGTTCACTAAACTGATAAAAGATGATTTAAAAGTCTACAGGAGTTCAAAAAAAAAAAAAAAAAAGTCTACAGGAGGAGAGCTATGCTTTCCTTTGGGTCATGACAGGGCTTATGTAACGACCCAGTTTTGTTAAACCGAATGTCTGAAGCCTTTTTCACGTTCAAAGAAACAAATGCTTGGATTGAAACTAGTTTGTTGTTTAATAGGATTCTGATTTGAAGTCTAATGATCGAAAGAACAAAGACATCAGTAAGGTATGAATCTAAATCTTAAAGAGGTTCATGGCTGTTCATAGGATTGTAACTAGTTTGATGTTGGGGAGAAAAAGCAGAGAAGACCATTCCTCACTGCATCCTTCTCTCCCATTTTTCTCAAGGTAGCATAATGTTTCCGCAGAATGTCTCTTGAAGGTAACTTTTTGTGATTAGTTACATGTTTTTCCCTGGCTTCTGCAGGCGTATTCGATTAACTTCTTTGGTGGAATGGGGTGACAAGAGCCAAGGAGCTTTCTTTCTGCATCATTTGCTTCCACTTTAGCTACTACGTCAAGAAAGATATGTTATTTGCATTCTCAAGTACCATATGAAAAGACTCTTCAAAGGTTCAACACAACAAAAGATCTATAAAGGCAAAAAAGTTCACTGCATACAGTAACAGTCTTGTACCAAATTTCTGATATTTATATACAACATTAAAGGAAACATTTTCTTTACTAAATAGAGTGTCCTGGGAGGCGTGAAAATCTATACGAAATTTTAAACTAGTATTTTTTTTTTCAGCAGCCTCCACCATCAGGTTCAACAGAACTGAGAAGGCCGTTACCGCGGAGCTGCATACAGTGCTGCTCTGCATCGGCCTGAGCACAGACGATCACAACTGCCATACCGTTGATGTGAGCTTCTTGCATAATGTTAACTGCGTTGTCAACAGTCATGCCTGGTATGACCTTCATCAACACCTGAACCACATACTCCCTCTTGTTGAAGTTGTCGTTGTGTAGTATCACCCTGTATGGTGGAGCCATCTTCTTTGATTTCCTGAACAACCACAGCAATTGTAAAAATCACACAATGAGCTTTGGCAGTTTGGAGATGATCTTGTAGGCAAATGTATACCTCAAATCAAACTCGGATTCACGACCAGGAGTAGTTTTCTCTATAATTGGTTTGTCCAAGACACCACCTCCTTTACCCACTACGGACGTAGACATGGTAATGAGAACTCCACGATTATTAACGCATGGTCCTTTTGAGACAGAATGTTTGTCCCCTGCACACATCATCAAGTAAGAGACACAAACTGATTCACTTCATATAGCTGAAACCAAACACAAACTACAAAAGCCAGAAATGTAAAAAAAAAAAAAAAAAAAGTCTGAATCTTTTTATAAAAAAATACATTTTCATAAACATCAACGTATGTTTTGTAAGATCTTCAGAACCAATCAGGTTCACTTCCAACAAACACTTATAAATTTCATAAACATCATCAATAAGAACCCTTTCTTCTGATTTTTTTTTTTGTTAGCACAGAAATATTCAATTCAAATAGCTTCAATTAAGCTAATAAAGTTTCAAACTTTCACTCAACAGAGAAAAAAATAATCCGATGATGATGATGATACAACACAAGGGTGATGTTGACAAGGAAGCACCTGAGATAGAATTGAAGAGAGTGGTTGGTGCGAGAGCTAATCTCCCACATATCGCAGTCTCCATGCCTCTCCTCTCCTCTCTTCTCCGTCGAGTGGATGCTTCTCACACTTGTCGTCAAGACACAAATAAAATCAGGACCGAGCAATTATAATCACGAAAATTTTCAGTAACTGGTGGTTATGGAAGTTCAACGTTGCATCTGCACCGAAACGCTGCGTTTTGGCGAAGTTTCTAATCTTTTTTTTTTTGTTTTGTTTTTTGGGCAAAACGAAGTTTCTAATCTAATTACCGAGTGTTACTACTAAAAGCCTAACTCTATTTCCCGACCGTCCTGGTTTTTACCGAACTAAAAAAAAACAAAAAGATTCTTAAACTTCTCGTGGGCTGAATAATGGGCCCATCTTTCGAGGTCCGTTATAAATCCATGTCCAATAATAAACAAGGATTCCTTAAACCTCTTTCTTTTAATCGCAAAAAAAAAAAAATTGAATCGAAGAATCGAAAGCAAAAGGGATCTCCAATGTCGTCGTCGTCAAGCGATCCGTCGAAAACAATGATGGAGAGGAAGAAGAAAGGAGCTCCGATCAAGTTCTTGGTGCCTCTCATATACGCTCCTGCTCTTCCTCTCATTCGCTTGACCTTGAGGCATCAGCCTGTTCTCAGGGACCGTCTCTTCGGTCTTGTCCTCGCCGGTGCTTTCGTTCATGGCTTCTACCTCGTGTATCCTCTTTTTTTTTTTTTTTGCTTTCTTGTCTGATTTTGAATCATATAGGTTGATCAATGTTTATTACAGCTCCTTAGCTTTTAAAACTTGTATAGCTGCTTTTGTCTTCTTGTCGGAAGATTTGGTAGATAAAAATGTATTTTAGGGTTTTAAGCTTAATTTTGCAGTGAAGAGTGGTTTTTAGGTGTGGGAAGTGTTAACAACCAATTGAAATTGTAAGATTGCAAACATGTAGGAGAGAAATGGCCATGTCCTGATACTTGATAGAGTTTCTAATGAGGTTTCTACATAGTAGCCATGGATGGCTATGTGGTTAGACCACATAGATTATGGGGTTTAGCATAGTTTACATAGGTTCTTGATAGTAGTGTTTGAGATTAAGGTGTTGAGAAGTGGTTGGGTCTATGGATGTTCTCTTGATGGTTTAGCTTATTTGACACAGGCAGAAAAATGAGTTCATTATGTTGATATAAGGCAAAATAACTGCATGGTGCAAATGCTAATGTTGATATTTCTCTTTCGGTTGTTCTTTTGTTTTGTTTGTTCCTTGATAAGAGATAACAGAACGGACATATATGATGCAGAGAGCAAATGAAAAAAGAAAAAAAAACTGGAAGTTGCAGCCAGCCATTCATCAAGAGCTCAGTATTTCTCAGATGTCTTTCTGATTTAATAAATAAAACTGCTTTTGTTTTTTTTAATATAAATTTTGTTACAAGATTACTTTTTTCTCTTGTGAATCTGAAATTGGATTTTGGTTTATGAATCCATTAGTTTTCTTGTTTCCTAAAAGAGAGGCCTATTCACACAGCTTTTACATTTTCTATTCCACACTTGAAAAGATCCCATGTGAAGTGCTACATCACCATGACCAGTTTGAACACAATGTGCATCCACATCAACAACACATGCTAATGATATGAATGCGGAATATACTTGCATTTTATATAATAAAATAGAGTTAATGTAGCAACCAGTTTGAGGAAATATCTAAGTTGGAGACAGCGGAGAGGTGGCATGTGTTTATAAATAACACCTCTTGCGCAATGATGCCAGATTAACAAAGTGCGTTTTAGTTATTGATCATGTATATTCCCTTCAAGATCCTCACTTTGCTCTCACACCACATGTACCACTAATCACATGATGACTCCGGACCTTCTTTTACTTTGAGGACTTTGTTCATTTGGTAATGATGGAGAAATGTCTCGTGGTTACTAACTGAGGAGAGCTTATAAAAAAGCAACAAAATTGTAGTTGCAATGTCTTGGGATCACGAGTTAGTGAATGTTCTTTTGGCGACATGTTTTTTTGTTACTACAAAAGCAATTTTATTAGGAATGTACTTAACTTTGAATAGTAAAAAATACCAATATTTAATTAAATAAATATTTCAAATATTGAGATATCATAAAAGTATCTTTCAAATTTAAACATCTTATTAAATATATTTTGGATGTGTATCTAAATATTTTTAATATTCATTTGATTAGATATTCAAAGCTGAGAACTCCTTCAATGTAATTGCTTTGAATGTTTCCCCAACTCATTCTTGTGTGTTTAACATTTTTTTTTTGAAACACATTTAAAAGTATCTTTCAAATTTAAATATATTTAATAAGATGTTTAAATTTGAAAGATACTTTTAGATGATATCTCAATATTAAACACACAAGAATGAGATTTAATATTGAGATATCATCTAAAAGTATCTTTCAAATTTAAACATCTTATTAAATATATTTTGGATGTGTATCTTAATATTTTTAATATTCATTTTATTAGATATTCAAAGCTGAGAACTCCTTCGATGGAATTGCTTTGAATGTTTCCCCAACTCATTCTTGTGTTTTAACATTTATGATGGATTTTCTAGACTGAAATCCATTTGTAGGTGACAACAATGCAAGTAACATTATTATTGATCTACCGTTGTTGATTAAATGACATACTAAGTTATGTTTTGAAAAGGTGATCAGACATACATATACATACACACACACACATATATAATTGCACTGTGTAAATTGGAAAATGTTAAAGGGTTTGTATTTCTTTATTAGAAAGAAATGTTTAAGATCTCATTCTTCAAACGTCAAAGGTTGTGATGAGTGCACATATGTCATCACCGGAGGTCCGGAGTCTTCACGTTAATCTTACAAATACGAACACTAAAATCAATTAGGACCAATACAAATAGATTGGGTCAATTGAGGTAGAAATGGTCCCAATATTTATGGCTATAAAATTGTAGAACATTTTCAGGCTGGATAGTGTAATGTAAAGCACGTGGTTATTGGCTTTTTATTAAATATATAAGATTTATAAATTGGTGTTATGTGTGGTGTGACTGATATAGCGGATTAATATCATAGTAATTACAATAAACAATAGAAACTAGGAATTGACTTGAATTTAATCAAGTGGTTAAATGTCCAATTTTGCGGTTTTTCATCAAAATTTCACTCCACCAAATCTTCCGAATTATAAAACTGGCTATAAATCTAATTTTACCGGTCTATTTTATGATAATATTTAGTATATGAATATATTTAAATATGACAAAATTTCGTTGAACGATTACAAAATTTAAAACATAATTTTTTGATAATTTGCTTTGCAAATATAGTCAGATAACCGTCCTTTTAACTATATTGTGTTAAAACATAATCTTCCGAATTTATTGATATTACAAGATGATTAGTTCTTTTCTAATCCTAATGTGAACTATTTTTGATATAGTAGGTTATTTTTAAATCAGAATATTTTAAAATTGATTAATTATATAATTAAGTTAAATTTACTCTTATTTTATTTTTGAAGAAAAATAGAATAATTAATAGAAGATAAAATGATTATTTTATTTATAGAATAATTATATGTTTACGAGATGAAAACTGAATTTGATTGAAACATTTTTTTACTTTAAATAAATTATGGAGTAGAATTAAAAATGTTTTAAGAGCAGAAATTTCTAGTGTTATTTTTTTTATAGATGTCATATGCTATAATTTTTTATAGTTGTCTAGTGTTAAATATATAATTATATATTAAACTCATATATTAAAATTTTCTCCTTTTTAAATGCAACATATGATGTCAAAAGAAAAAAAAACGTAATTTTATAGTATTAATTTCTCAAGCGGTCAAGTCAAACTACAACTTGATATAGAAAAGTCAACTTAAAGAATTAACACAACATATTAAATACTTGAACTTATTTCGATATTCAAGTAAAACGTAATTAGCATTAGCAGACACCTACATGTCATTGAAATAATACTCTAGAAAACATGAATATGCCAATTTGATTAACAGTTAATGGTTTACTTCACGTCAAGTTAAAAAAGAAGGTCAGAGGTCATGTGAGATTATTTCTGATTATCATCGATAGATTGATGACGAACCGCGTTTTTATATTAAAAACAAAAAGACGCGTACAAGCTTGAATAAAACAAAAAAAAACATAAGAAAAAAAAAACAAGTGAAATTGGTAAGTAGCTTATTTTGATTTCTTTCGTTTGTGGACAGAAATTAATTTATTTCCTTATAAAACTAAAAAATACTATAATCTTTGATTTCTTTGACCGTTGATTTTGATTGTTTACTTTGTTCAGAAAAAAATTATTGTTCTGAATTCTGTAAGAAGATTTGATTCATTGTAAGAAGAAGATTCAAGAAAGAGTTTAGAAGAAAAAGACAAAGCTACTTGTGTGTTTTGTTTGATGGTCTTTAATGTCTGAAGAAGTGTAAAGCTGTCAACTTTAAATATTCTTTTTTGTTTGTTTCAGTTATGGTGTTTGAGTGAAGAAAGCTCTTACAGATAGATCTGAGGTTCAAAGGAGATCTGAAGAAGCTTTAGATGTTTTGAGTAATTTAGGGTTTAAGCTGTGTGTGTTTGATCTGGAAAGATTGCCGCTTCGTCACGTTTAGTGTTGTTAGGGTTGGTGAAAGTTTGGTGCTTTCAGGAGACTGTCTTACTCAAAACTCTGCATTTTTAGGTTTGAAAGTGATCCCAATCATCTCTCCGACCAAAGTTTGAGAATTTGAGGTTTTTTGATGGACCCAGAAGCTTGTCGGTGATAGATTTGTAGCTTGTCGGAATTTTTAGATGGCAACAACGCCGGCTCAGCCTCCTGTTTCAACTTCTCCACCGCCTCCACCGGTTGTTTCTCCGCCGTTGGGCAGTTCTCTTCCGACTAACAATGCTACTTCACCTCCACCGTCTCAGTCTCCTCCTCCGGCCACACCACCACCGGTGACATCACCACCGCCACCAAATGATGCTCCTCCTCCGGTTACAACCTCACCACCAAATGAACCACCTCCTCCTCCTCTGCCTAAACCACCTGAGACCTCTCTCCCACCGCCACAGCCAGTGATCCCTTCACCTCCTCCTTCAACTTCACCGCCGCCACCGTCCGTGCAGCCACCACAAGCGTCTCCTCCACCACCATTGCCTTCTTCCCCTCCACCTCCTTCATCTGTTCCTCCTCCACGCCCTTCTCCTTCCCCACCAATCTCACAACGCTCTCCTCCACCGTCTTCAGGGCGTCCCTCTCAGTCTCCTCCTCCTTCACCGCCTCCAGAGCGTCCCATTCAGTCTCCTCCTCCTCCTTCTCCATCAGGTCGTCCCGTTCAGTCTCCTCCACCACCACCAGAGGATACTACTCCACCGCCTTCAGATACTCTACCACCACCAACATTCTCTCCTCCTCCTCCTGTTCAAGATTCTCCTTCCGAGATACTTGTACCACCAGGTTCCAACAATACACCTCAAAACAACCTTCCTCCTAGTGCTCCTGATACCTCAAACTCTACTCATAGTAGTAGCATTGGTACTGGACCTATCGTTGGCATCACTGTCGCAGTAGCCCTCATAGTTTTCAGTCTTATTGGACTCATTGTCTGGTGCGTGAGAAGACGAGAGAAACGCCTCTCAGCTGTTAGTGGTGGCTATGTCACACCATCACCAATGAGCTCCTCCTCTTCAAGACCAGGTAACTAATTTTATTTAAGCCTAAGTGAAAACTGTTTCTTGACTTCTTTGGACAAATGCGCAGATGCAGCTTTCTTTAGGACACAGTCATCTGCACCTATAGTATCCGGAAAGCGTTCAGGGAGTTACTTCTCACAATCGCAATCCGGCGGCTTAGGCAATTCAAGACCACTCTTTTCATACGAGGAACTTGTGAAGGCAACGAATGGCTTCTCACAAGAGAATCTATTGGGTGAAGGTGGGTTTGGTTGTGTATACAAAGGGGTGCTACCTGATGGGAGAGTAGTCGCTGTGAAACAGCTTAAGATCGGTGGAGGACAAGGTGACAGAGAGTTCAAAGCTGAAGTCGAGACGCTTAGCAGAATCCATCACAGGCACTTGGTTTCGATCGTGGGACATTGCATCTCTGATGACCGTAGATTGCTCATTTATGATTATGTCTCTAACAACGACCTTTACTTCCATCTTCATGGTAAAAAAAAAGTAACAAAAACACATTTTCTGATATTACACTTACACACTAACTAGTAGTACTCACAGTGTGTTCTTTCTGCCTCCTCTGAATAGCATCTAAAGAAGTTCTTGACTGGGCAACACGTGTTAGAATCGCTGCTGGTGCTGCTCGTGGACTAGCTTACCTCCATGAAGATTGTAAGTTGTTTTCTTCCATCTTTTTCTCAAGGGTAAGCTTCTAAACATTTGTCTATTGCCAGGTCATCCTCGTATCATTCACAGGGACATCAAGTCGTCTAACATTCTTTTAGAGGACAACTTTGATGCTCGGGTAACACACTAGTCTACTTGATTCTCAAGGTTTCAGTTACATCATGACTTACTAACATTCTCATTTTTGATAGGTTTCTGACTTTGGTCTTGCAAGATTAGCTCTTGACTGTAACACTCATATCACCACACGGGTTATGGGAACATTTGGGTACGTGCTAGCTTTGCCTAGTTTGATTAAAGGGACCACTAAACTCACATACTTTGCATCTTTATTCAGCTACTTGGCTCCTGAGTATGCATCAAGCGGGAAACTAACAGAGAAGTCTGATGTATACTCCTTTGGAGTTGTTCTTCTCGAGTTAATCACTGGACGTAAACCAGTGGATACATCTCAACCACTGGGAGAGGAGAGCCTTGTTGAATGGGTAAGCATGCTATCTCTTAAAAACCTTTTTCTTCATGTCATCATCATGACGTTTTGACCTTTTGCTATTCAGGCAAGGCCTCTGATAAGCCATGCCGTAGAAACTGAGGAGTTTGATTCGTTAGAAGACCCCAAGCTTGGAGGAAACTATGTGGGTTCCGAGATGTTTAGAATGATTGAAGCAGCGGGAGCCTGCGTGCGCCACTCGGCTGCCAAGAGACCTCGGATGGGACAAGTACATAGACCATTCTCTTCTCTTTCTTTCCTTCTTCAATACAAGAGTTTCAAAACTTGAAATGCTTTTCTTTCGTTGCAGGTTGTGAGGGCTCTTGAGAGTTTATCTGCGGAAGACCTGACCAATGGGATGAGACTAGGGGAAAGCGAAGTCTTTGACTCAGCTCAACAGTCAGCTGAGATCAGATTGTTCAGGAGAATGGCGTTTGGTAGCCAAAATTATAGTACAGATTTTTTCACACATAGTAGTCACAACAGCAGAGACCAAAACGTGTAAATATCCATACACAAGGTTGTTTTTTTGATCTCTCGGTGTTAAAAGGCAACAAAACCCTTCAAGACCATCCAAGTTTTGTCTGAAAATCTCCCATCTTTTTGCACCTCAAGCCCACAAATCTCAATGCAGAACCTTCTTGAGTACCCAAAACAGTAAGAATCTCTTGTCTACTCTTGAATTGTGTTCATGTTTTGTTTCCATTTTGGTGAAATGATACTAACCAAAATACAATTTGCAGAAATAGAGGATTTTCAGAGGAGCATGTGGTAGGAAGATTAGAGCAAGAGAGGTTTTTGTTTCTTACATGAAAGTACTTTTTTGTATCTATTTCTTAATCTTACAAGTTTGCACATTCTGTGACATTACCTCCTCGTCATGTTGTCTCATTCTTATACCTATGATAAATCAACACGGATCTTTTCTTTGTCTCTTTTTTGTCGGCTCAACTTCTACATCTAGAGAGACTGATTTGCCCTTGTGGATCACCGTGATGGAGAGTAAGTAGTTGCTTTGACGTCCAAGACACCTAAACAATGCTTTTTAAAAGTGTCTATAAGAGCAAACACAAACACATGGGGGTGTGGCTTTGCGTTTGCATTGTTGATACCAATATTGGCAACAAAAGGAATATATTCCTTCCTTTGACACAATCTGCTGCAACCTCTTGAGCTCTGCTTCCTCCATCCTCCTTTTATATCTTTGTTGTTTCACCTTAATGCATCAAGAATAATGGAACAAGATTGTGGTGCTGTTGCAGCAGACTGTGTTGTCCTTTGTTGCTGCTGTGAATGCTTTATGCTACAGTTCTTTCTCTTCGTCTTTTTCAAGATCCCTCAAAAACTTGCTCACAAGATGAAGAAGTTTGTCATCAGAAGAAAGAAGAGAAGAGACATGAAAACCTTTCTACCTACAAAGGAGGAAGAGCATTTGTCTGGCGATGAGTCGAGAGTTAGTTGCATGGAAGGTATTGAGGAGATGTTGCAGGAACTTTCCATGGATGGAGAGTTTGTGTTTGGGAGTTTCTGGCGACAAGGAGACTCTACAAACGATTTGGATTCCAGAAACTCACTAAAAACAATGATCATTCCTTGTCATTGCTCATCACACAAGATGACTTATTGCATTCAAGAATCCAATTAACAAAGCGTTAACAGGACTGAACCAAAGAGGTATACATAACTTACCCTATGCTCTAAGAATTACAGTATAGATTAAAAGGAATCTTGAGAAGAGCAAAAGACTTAGAGATGCATCTCTCTCTCATGTGTAATCTTCAGATGTTTCTTTGTCAGAAAAATGTACAAGAAACTGGTTAAAACAGCTTTCTCCTCCGGTCTATATACGTCCTGCGAGTCAGTTGAGTGGCTATTTGGTGGTGGTCATATAGACTCAGATCTCCTCACTGATCTCCTTTTAGCTTCTAACCTCGCGGTGAAACCAACAGTTGTAGGCCTTATCGATCTTTGCCTCACCATATCACAGTACTCAGGGTCATTACACTGACCCTCGTACCTCAACCACTGTATCATCCCATGGTACATTGGGAAAAACCTCATCTGAACCGCGGAGTAGACGAAGTATGGCAACAAAGTAGATACAACCACAAAGAGTGTGATGACCCAGTAAGAAAGTGAAGGCGCCAGAGCTTCAACAAAGACTCTATATGCACCTGTTGATATGATTGCTGGAAGCTCTCCGTAGACCGTGATGAAGAGGTACCAAACGAGGATGGAGCCCCATATGACAATGTGCTGGATCATAGTGAAGTAACTGATGGCTAATGCCATCTGTAAGTTCACAACCCAGACTATACATGTGTACATTGTCCCACCTAAAATCTCTCTCCCTGGTGTCTTCCCTTGGTGGTTGAAAGCTTGTGGCTCAAGAGAGCTTTTGCAGAGGAAGAAGATGATTACTGCGCTGTAGAATCCGTTGAACATCCATCCAAGTATCCTCCGCCAGCTGAAGAGAACATTCTGCACACCTTCTTGGTATAATAGTGGAAACTGTGAAGCCAAGAAAGAGTTTGGTTACAACTTGATTTAAGATTAAGCTGTTGTAATAAAAAAAATAATAAGTTTTACCTTTAGACAATACCGTGCAGATACATCTTGGTCGAAGACACCAAGAGCAATAACAGGAAGAGAAGAGAAGCAAACATTGTAAAGAGATAGGAACCAGTCGTTGTAAGCAGGTGTTGCTGAGAATGTTGTGTATGCTTCATATAGGAAGAGAGTGAAACCGAATGTAATGTTCTTGTAGAAGAAGTAGCACACCATTGTTGAGATGCGCCTGTAACACCAGTGTCCATGGACTAGTAACAAACGCTCCAGATATCTAAACTGAGCAATGGCAATGTCGCTTGACATTACAGCCTGCATGCCTTCCACACCGCTGATTCCAACGCCTATATCTGCTTCTTGAAGCATCCCAACATCGTTTGCGCCGTCGCCAATGGCTAATGTTGTTTTACCGTTTCCGGATTTCACTAGTCTTGTCACCTATATAGTAAGTACTTCTTGAGTGAATTTTACAACATCAAAAGGTTTTAACCAAAGAAAAAGTGAAGAAGAAACTGACCAGAGCTTTCTGTTTTGGTGATGAGCGGCAACAAATGACAGAAGCACAACCAACAGCTAGCTCTAAGAAGATGTGCTTGACATCATCATCCAACGCGTAAGCCAGTGATTTACCATCAATGATCAAAGCAAAAGCATTAGAGTCTCCACCAGAGTACTTTAGCTGAGCCTTTCCATTGATTATCTGCAATAAGACACTCTCTTTTGATGCCTGCAAGATAATATCAACCACTTTGCATCATTCACCTACATAATCTTGTGCATAGATAACATTTTTTTTGTATATATACCTTTGCAATGGCATCTTTCTCTCCGGTTTTCTCCAGTGAATGGATCTCAGGAGTCTCCAAGTTAATTATGATCTGCTTCATATCTTGTCTTAGCAAACTACACGCAAATCTGTCAAAGAGATACATACAAAAATTGTTCATAGAATGAACAAAAAATGTATGCCGGAACTCAAAGGAGTAGATAATATTAAGGTGATACCGAGAAAACGATACCCAATATTGATAGCAGTTTCCATTTTATCACCAGTCAAAACCCAAATCTTGATTCCTGCTTGAGCTAGCTTGTCAATGCAGTCAGGCACCTGAAAAGAAGAAGATAATATATGTCAGCTCAAGAACTAAAAATTGATTTTTATGAATATCATGAGAAGCTTGCTTACTCCATTTTGGAGTTTATCTTCAACAGCAGTAGCTCCAAGAAGAATCAGATCTTTCTCAACCTTCCCAGTGACTTGCTCTATAAGTGATTCTCTATCAGCACTAACTGAACTCTTGGCCTCACTGATTCTTTCACTGAAGACTTTGTACTCTTTCTCGTCGAGTTCGCGGTATGCTAGTATCAAAGTTCTCAGCCCTGCATCAGCATACTCGTTCACATGGTCCCTTGTTTCCTCTTCAAACTCTCTACCATTCTTGGAAAGTCTTTCAAACATAACACTTGAAACAAGAAACAAGAAACAATAAGTTACAAGATAGTTCATCTTTGAAAAGGTTTTCTATAGTAACATCTACACTTACTTATCTGCTCCTTTACAAAGTAATAAAAGCTTTCCATCTTCATCCTCCACTATCACTGACATTCTTTTCCTTGTGCTGTTGAACTCAAGAACGTTCAGGACTTTGTACAACCTCTCAACTCGTTTACCACTCACAAGATCAAGCTCTCTTACAGATATGGTAGTTTGAGTTCTGTTATAAAACTCAAACCCAAGCTCCCTTGCTGCAATAACAAATGCTGCTTCATCAGGAGACTCAGCTTCATAAGAGATCTTCTCAGTCTCTTCATCCACTTCAGGTATCACTGTATGACACACCGCGAGTAATCTGAAAAACTTCTGAATAACATCAGCATGAGGTTCAGTGACCCAGTTCCCATTCATTATCCTTTCATCTCTAAAATTGAATCCTTTCACAGTTGATTCTTCAACAAATGGTTCCTTACTGTACTCCACATCATCCTCATTGCTCTCAAACACCAGAGGAGAACCTTTCCTTCTTCCCATAGCCATCTCAACCTCAGTGACACCACGTCCATAAGCCGTCCCTGCGACAGAACACTTGATGAACTCCATGGAGTTACAAGTTAATGTCCCTGTCTTGTCTGAGAGGATTGTATCCACTTGTCCAAGCTCTTCATTCAGGTTAGAGGTTCTTGCACGAGCTGGCTTGTCAGCTTCCTCGTAGTACATGTGGATGTCCTGGTTGATGAAAATGCTCTGAAGGACTTTCACAATCTCTATTGAGACATATAAAGATATTGGGATGAAGTAACTGTACAGCATAGCAGCTGTTAAGAAGTGATAGATGGCAGCAACATGAGCTCTTTTGGGATCAAAGAAGATAGATGAGCTGTCTGGTCTCAAGTACCATCTTCTCATTAAATCATCTCTTGTTGTCACTCCAAAGATGACAGAACCAATGAATGACATTACAACCACCATGAAGAACATGAGGTAGATGATCTTATCCATCTTTTTCTCAATCATGCTTCTCTTAGAAGGAGGATCTGTTGAGTTTTGGATAACTTTTGTGTCATGACCAGTGAAGATAACTGCGCCAAAGATGAAGTCAGTGTTCCTTAGTTTTGAGTCTCTAAGGAGAAGCTGTTGAGGTGAGAGAGGGTACTTGGCTCCTTTAAGCTCCATGGTTCCAACAAAGGAGTACAAGTTAGCGTTTGGATCCTCGCATTTGACAAATGCTTCAAAGCCCTTGAAGTTAAAGTCTTCCCTCAAGGATGAAGTTACTTCTAGTCCTTGTTTGACTTTCAGATTGGTTTCACCGTCAAGGTTCATGGTCTCTACATAGCAAATAGCGTCCTCATAGCTAGATGAGAGCAGAACAAGATCTGCAGGGAAGAACTCATTCTTCTCTACTTTAACTATATCTCCAACACTCAAAGTCTTCCACTCCTTTGAATCAAAGCTCCCATCTCCTTTATGCACTTTCACTCTCCTATTATTCACCTCAATATCCTAATAACATGAAAATGCTTGAATCTTTCAGACAATATCAAGAATAAGACTAGTCCTGGGCATATTTTCTGAAACCAGGAAACCGAACTAGAGCCGAACCAAAAAAAGCAAAACCAAAACCAAACCGGAATTTACAAAAACCCAAACAGTTCCTATTTCTTTAAACTCTACAAAAATAGAAACCTGACATGAACCCGAACCAATCCGATCCGGAAAATGTTCGGTTCCTAAAGGAATCCTAAACACCCCAACCCGAATAACCCGAAATCGTAATAAACCTGACCCGTCCCGAACCGTAAACCCGAATGCCCAACACTAAACAAGACCACAAGATTGCAAGAAAGAAAGAAATGAAAGAGTACCTGTTTCTTGCGGCGCCAATCTTCAACAGCTTCTTTAACCATAGTAGCACCGATGACGAAAAGGAGAGGAACAATGGCGCTTGAAGCGGTATAAGGAGCAAGAGGAGTGAAAGACAAGATCCCAGTGACCAAGAAGTAGAAGTTAGCGACTCTCCTGAACTGTTCGAAGAGTGACTTTGGTAAGAAAGTAGTGAGAGTATACTTAGTGGTTCTCACGTAGTTGTCACTGTAGTTACTTGAATCAGCATCAGGTGAATCAGGCTCGTTGCAGAAGACGACACGAGAGTAACCAGGTCCTCCGATTCGAGAATGGTCTTGTTTGAAACATGATTGGGTGCATGTTAGTGTGTATAGCTTGCTTAGGTGTATTCTTCTTCTTCTTCTTCTTGGTCTCTTTGTTTCATTTCCTGCCATTGAGAAGATCTAGAGGAGAGACAAAGGTTTGAATCTTTTTAACAAGTTGCAGAGCCCTGAGAATATAATAGTAAAACAAAACAATTCAGACACGCAACACGAGTAAGAATCAGAGGAAGACAACCAACCGAACATTTTTAAAACTTAGAAACAGATAAATAAAATGTTTTAAAAAAAAAGAAGAAAGAAAAATAAAATGTTTTTAAAAAGACAGTACCGATATTGGCAGGACCGAAGAGAAAAGCAGACAAGACAGTGACTGGTTATATTTTCTCCGACCTTGTTTTCTGCGACTCTCTGGTTACCTTGGGAATTGAGTGAGTTTGCAAAAGTTGTGTGTATCTTTCAAGATCAAGAAGGGTATCTATTAGAAAGATGAGATTTTTTATAGGCAATGTTTATCTTCAGGAAGAAAAAAACAAAGAGAAGGTGCCAAAGTTATAGAATAATAATTATAATGTTTGATGGAATAAGAACAGCAAATCAAATGCTGCAAAAAAAAAACATTCAATAGATGCGACAAGGAAATAGTCTGTTTTTATTTCCCGGGAAAATGGGAATCTGGTGATCTGATAATGGTCTCTCTGTGTTGAAGAACACAAAAAAAGACAGAGACCAATATGATCTGCCAGTTTCAAATCTAAGAGACTTTTAGTGTCAGGAGAAACATTATAGACCGGAAAGAAGAAGGAACGATTGGATAAATATTAGATGCGCAGTCAATGTGACCAAACAAAAAAATGCACTTATGTTAGATGCATGAATTCTCTTATTTTAATTCATACTCTCTCTCTCTAATTACTCACTCTCACTCCTATTTTAATTCTCTTTGTATATTACTAAGTTCTTCACCGCTGTTGTCAAACTCTTGCAACATTAGGAGGAACCCCATCCATAAATAGGAGTGTGAATATACACCTTTTAATTAGAGAAATTAGGTGAAATCATCTATTTAAATGAAAATGAAATCATCTATTTTACAACCTTAACGTGTTCATATAATTTTCCTTTTCTCTTTAGCGAAACATATCTTTTTATTTTTTCTTATAGACATGGATATCCATAAATCTTTTTAATACCTTTTCTAGGTTTTATCTTTCTCTGGTTTTTATAAAGATGTGACACAAACAGAAAAAATATGCAGATTGCAAACTCATATATCAGAGTAACTGAGTAAGGTTCGATGAATACTAAAAATATCAAAACAGAATGCAGCTCACATAGGACTCGCCAAATACGCATTGTAGACTTGTAGTCGACATTTTAGATCATCTTTATTGTATTACTTTTTAAAAAAAAGGTGGAGTGAACTGAATTTCTTTCAAACTCTATTTTATTTTGGAGTTAAAAATATAATGAGTAAAATATAAATACATTACTTTATTTTTTATAATCTCATTTTTACTTTATTATGAAATAAAAAATAAAGCAAAGGTGAAGACAATTTTACTCAAATTTATTTTAAAATGAAAAATAAAATAGGATTAAAGATGATCTCATGACTAACTTATGTAATCATACTAAAACGTTGGATGTTTTCATATCATTATTGGGTAGTTGTTTATAGTGAGAGAAAACAAATGTACAGCATCATATGCAAAATTTTGTTTGGTTATAAATTCAAAATTTCACAAAGACTTAAATCACTATAATAATAATTTTGTTTTTTTTTTGTTAAAATGATTGTGCTTGAATTTCGAAGCAAAATTATATTTCTCAATGGTAATGAGTTGGGGGAAAGACTTTATATTCTCTAGGATTTGGTATGGTTAATTAGAGGAACTTTTGACTTTAATGCATAAAACATGCCACCGGCTTCTGTATAGTTTGGTATGCAGCATTTAATGCATGGATATTGCTTTTATGTTTCACCTAAATGTAATTCCCGGTTCACAAATACCTCGTGGGTTACATCTTGCCGGTCCCATTTCATAAGAGAGATCAATTTAAAAGATAGAATTGAACATCCTATTGATTCCTAAATCGATATATTTTCTCTGTTTTAACTTTTAACCCTTTATATAATCAATCAACTTCTAGCTTAGTGACAAGTTTCAAGGTTTTGCATTAAGAGGCCTATTTTTTTTGTTTGTAGCCTCGTAGGTTTTCAATTGTTTTTGCCGTTAGTATGCTACAACAATGAAATTATAAAGTAATCAAAGTTTCAAAAAAAAAACAATGAAATTAAAGTTTGTAAAATCTACCAATAGAAGACTCTGAAGATCGTTATCAAATTATTTATGTTATTTATTTATTTTGTTACATGCACACACAATCATCGTCTTTTGTAATCGTTGTAATTAGCATCGCTTTAATTAAATCACATCGCGATATATGTAAAAAAACTTGAAAAATATTTTGACTATTTATATCATTAAGGTACACTTATTTTAGAATAAAAATGTGATCGTCCAGGGGACATAGAACAAAGGAGGGAGACTAAGTTCAGTTCTGAGCTTTATTAAAATGTGATCCAAGGTCTTATTGGTGTTTAACGAGCTTACAAAGGAAGCTGTATGATATAAATATTCTTTTAAGATTGGGATTAGAATTCTCCAGAAGGCAAAAACACTTGCTGAAGATTTGGATAATCACCACGTTCCAATGGCAGAGACGGGAAATAATTTTGTTGAGAACATGAATACTAACCTACACTATTTAGAATGGGTGCATATAGTTTAAGTTTTAATAAATTATATTAAATTTTCAAATGTTGTTCGGTTGAGTGTGTGGCTCCGCCACGTCCGTATGCATGGGTTAGTGGTTAAGCGTAGAGGTCGGTTATGTGGTGACATTGGGGAGAGATCTAAAGAAAGAAGCAACCCCTCGTTTTGCAATTTGTCAAAAGATAGAACCTGACCAGGTCAATAGTGGAGATTCCAAATTCTAAAAAAAAAACCGAAATCCATCTTCTAAACGACCAAATAAACAAACATATAGATCTTTATTCAAAGAAAACTCTGTACATAAAATAATTTTACCCACAACGTTTTACATATCCTTGCATATATTTTGTGGCTTTTATGATAGCTATATGGCTGACTTTTGTAATAAACAAAAATATGTCCGTCGTACTTTCTATGTGTATTTTTAAAACACACATTAAAGAAATTTACGAAACACCTGCTTTGTATTGGTTATCAAAAAGATTTTGTCTGTTGTAATTCACTCTGTATATTTCAAAGATGAAACATCAAAAATGTATGACATAAAAATGTAATACTCCTTTTTCTTATTCTCTCAGTTCCCAAATTTTTTTTTTCTAGAATAATCACGCATATTAAAAATATAATAAATATTTACAATTAAATTTAATTTACTATACATTTTCCAGTAAATATCAACTAATAGTATTTAACCAATTTAAATATTTTCAATTAATATTTTTTTAAAGTATACAACTTTTCAATATTAATTATTAAAAGTATCTTATTTTTTTTAGAAAATCTATCATTTTGTAACAAAAAATAAATCTATAAAATCCTATTTTTGGGAACGCAAAAAGTATAATTTATGATATTTTTTTTAAAATGGCATAGATGTATGCGACACTTAATATAATTTTACTGCATAACTTATCTAGAATGTCGCTCGAAAAGTTAAACGATTCAATTTAAAATTTATATGATTCATATACCTAATTCAAATTTTGGGATTTTCTCAAACTATCAGAATCTGAAACTTTTGTTTACTATTCTCTGGATATCTATGCTCAACTATTATTCCTATATTATAACCACGATGACAACATAGTATATTTCATATATGTCACTTCTTATCCATATATTTTGTATATGCATTTTATCCAAATATGACAAAGTCAGTAGTTTCGAGGTATGTTATTATTTATTTCTAGAGGCATTCAATCCGGAAAAATTGTTTCGAAGCAAAATTAAACAACCGAAATAATCAATCTAGAAAGCAAATTATATTTGATTATGTGTATAATAGATATATCTATGTTTTCTATCTGAAAACTGGATTTGTATTCCAACCGAGTCTAAGAAAATGATTTAAAACCTAAAAAGGTTATAACCTAATTTGATTTAAAACAAATCCAAATAGAAAACAAAATTGTTTGAGCCGTCCATATTAAATTAATTAAAAGTTTAAAACCAAGAATATATATTTAAGAAAATTTACATTAAATATTTTTATTCATAACTTGGAAATTTGTTGTCAAATAATAATAATAATTAATCGGAAATTCGAAACATAAGGTTTCCAAAATGACAAATTATATGTTATATATGTATGTGACCATTTGGCACGAAAGAGTTTGCATTCATTCATCTGTCGGATTGTCTAGTCATCTGCTCGAGTTATTGGTCCGTTAGTTTTCTATAGTAAGGTTGTAGTTATAATATAATGTGAAGACATGGAAAAAAAGGAAAATAAAACTTTTGGCTGTGTCAAAATATTTTCTTAATGGTTAATTATACTAGTTGGCATATATCTTCAGTGGTTGTCGCCTCGTCGGTAGGTATCTGGTGTTAAAGACAGTAAAAGAGAAGCTTCTAAAAATTCATACGTATAAATATATAAACATATAATGCATGATACCGATTATTTATACATGAATTGATATTGACGTGAAAACAAAAATAATTGATGTTGACGTATATGAAGAGAGATTGCCACGATGATGGTAGAAGCCGACATAAAGCTAAAGTCCACAACTTTTTATTTTTCTTTTTAAAGATACTAACAATAAGACCATAATTTAAGATTTCATCATTTATTATTTGTTTATTTTTCTTCACACGTAGCTGTGATTATTTTTATGAGATGGTAAACAATGACGAAACACAGAGCGACTTTCAATTTGAAATGCAGTCTTAATTAATTTTAAGAAAGAAAAGCCATACAACTTTTTCAAAAAATATTTTGTTTTAAAAATATAAATCAAATAGTTTTGCTAAATTTTTTATTATTATAACAATTATATATATGGAAAATAACCAATTGAAACATAATTCAAATACCTTTACTTTTAGCTTAATTTTTTAATTTGTCAAAAATTACTAATCTAATGTGTTTGGCCATTTGAATATTTTATTATGTAAAGTATATATTTTACAAATATTTTAGGTATTTTTTAAAAGTTATGGGCTGAAAAAGATGTCATCCTAGTGTTTTTTTTTTGAATAAAACATCCCAGTGTTCTATTATCAAACAACTTATGCCACTAAAGTAAAGTAACTTTTGGAAAAGAAAGCTGAAATAATTATGTACTCAATCCGTTCCCGAAAATAAAATTTTTTAGATTTTTTCTTGTTCCACAAAGATAAATTTTCTATATTGTTAAGATATTTTTTTATATTTTTGAGAAACATTAATTGAGAATATTTGAATTAATTAAATGTCATTGGTAGAAAGTTATTAGAAAGTGTATGATAAATAAAAAATAAATTAAATTATAAATATAAATATTTATTAATTTTTTAATAAACACCTATACTCTAGAAAATTTTACTTTCATGAAAGGGATAAAGTATATTTTAAGGCTGGAAACCCATGTTTCTGTAGCTTCTTCTCAGGGTGGACCTGATTATAAGGCAACGAAATTCGACTCAACATAAACCCTAATGTATTAATCTACTCGATGTGGAGCTGAAATGCTTTTCAGTTTTCCGTTGAAAATAAAGAACATGTTTCTTGGGAGAGAAGAAACCTATGATCTTGTTGGTTACATCTTCATCATACACTCTTGAAAAGCTAAAAGAGTTTCACGTTTGTTTGTTTATTTATTTGTGATTGAGTAGTACTGAATTAGGATCTTTTTTTTACTGAATTAGGATCTTTATTGGAATATTTAGAATATACGGCATATAAATATTTTCTTCGATCGTGCGGTGCTTGAATGATTAAATAAAGTTGGTAGCCATAACTCTAAAGTTGTGATTGATATTTATGAAACTTTTTCTCTAAAGAAGTCCATGACTTTAAGATATTGACGATGAAATCCATACGGTTTACGGAATCCATACGGTTTACGGAATCTTCAGTTAATTGAGACAATTATTCCCCTAAAATTGTGATTTGAGAAAATGGTTAACATGTTGACCAGTCTTTTGATAAAATAAGTTTTTGATCTCCATGTACTTGAAATTTTCTTTTCTTTCTTTTTATTTTAGAAAATTTCTTCAAAAATATGCATTATGCATATGTGAATCTAAATAATAACACAAAACAATAGTACTATATTCTATTATGCTACATAAGTACAAATATCATATACATTATGTGGTAAAAGTGAAATGCAGAAGAATGTATAGATATTCTTATACTACAGTTGTTATATCTTTAATGAAATCTGCGTATGGATACTAACGTCTTATTTGCAAATGAGAACTTGCTACCCATAACTACATAATGAATCTATGGCTATTAATGAATTTTGTAAGATTAATGATTGTGCTACTTTTCTAATCTCTCAATTATCAAATCTTGTTTTACCATTTATAATTTAGTGGAACTGTGGAAACTTGTCTTCGTATGTATGGAATATCATCAGTATCGGAGTCTTCAGACATTTCCAAATGATATTTCTGCACATCGCATTCGAATACTGGACACCATTTTTGTTAGCACATCACATTTGCTCTTTTGTTTTTCATCTCCCTTTTCACACAATCATAATTCATATATCTTTAGTCATGTCTTATTTTCTAGGGAAATTGCGCTCTTTCTTTTTCCATTTTTTTTTCAAGCTAATGGTTTTATCTATATTTTTATATGTTTTAATTATTTTGAATAAATCCAAAACTATTAACAGATAATCAAATACTTTGGCCAAATCTAACTGCCTCAGAAATAGACGAGAAATAAAGAGCATACAAATGGGAAGCAAACCGAGAAGCCCAACTGGCTAGTGTCCAACACATGGCAATCTACGTACAACTGTCACCGGTCCCTAGCATCTACCTCTAACCAACTTCTTGAGTACTATTATCTATATATACATACATACAAATAAGTCACATAACAAAACCATCACCCACATCCCCATAATATTATCATCACGTCTTTATGAAACTAACAAACATTATTTTAGTCATAGTACGTATACATGACAACATAGCAGCTATTGGATTGGATCAACAAAAACGGCTGTAATGATACGAGATATTTCATGTACCAATGATCGGATAATTTTGAATATTTTATGTATGAAGAATTTTATGGTGTTTGATATATATTCTCCTGTGCCAAGAATCTCATAAGCCAATGGTTAGACACCCTGCTCCTTCATTTGACATCACATTTCAATCCCTCTCCCTAGCGTCACGCCTTAGAAAGATATTTATGAGAAAATGTCACTTTCTAAATTTCCTATAGGATTAGGTAATTTTGGAATGTGGTATATCAACACTTGTTCATCAAACTTTGACCATACAAACCTAACACCTAACATATATATTGGTTATTTTGGTCGATTTTAACTAAACACTTACATTTAGTACACAACTAAGCTAGTACTTTTGTTTATCAATATCTTACAAGTTACAAACAAGTCATGATTCATGAACCAAGTTTATATATAGGTGGTAGGTTATTATGGAAAAGTTTCGATAGACCATATATATTGAAAACATTTTATAGACAAATACCAAAAAGTGGTAAGAGTCTAATAGTTTTTTAATTTCTTTTTATAAAAAACCATATATTAGGCTTTTAAAAAAACCTATCTTAAGCTTAAAAAATTATTGATCGGCAAGTTTATTTCTGTTTTTAAAGGGTTGAATGAGGTTTAAGAGTAAGGTCAAGTATAATTACGATGCTTCTTACTATTTAGATAATGCAGTTTCAAGGTATGGGAGAATTAGTATTTAGTAACTCGTAAGATATGGTACTGGTATAGTTTTGGAGTGTGGAGTGGAGAAATTCTATAATCGTGCATAAATAAGCTGAACTAACTACGCTCATATGGTCAATGAAAGTGTGCTGTCCATGGGATATAAGAATGTTACCAGGCCCAATTATAAACTTAGTAGTTTTTTTTTTTGGTCAAAAATATAAACTTAGTAGTATATAACTCAATTAGTGACTAGCTATTGTTGTCATCTTCCTCTATACACAATTACATAATTCAGAGAGGTCGCAACAATGGCTTCGGTCATTCCCAAATTGAAATCTCAACAGCTACCTCTGTGCTTAACGAGCGAGTTACATCCTCTTCTCTCTCGCCGATATATACGCAAACTCAGTTCAATGACCGATTTGCATCGTCGAGATGTTTCTGTGCTAGTTCTCGTTGGTGATGCTCAATACTATCTTCTTCCTTTGTTAAAAAACCTTTGAAGTTGGTTCATTGTAATGCCATTGATCTATAACATTTTGCACAGTTGTTACATAAAACATTTGTTAAAATGATAATGTTATGCATTTCTAGACTAGTTACCAGTGTTTAGGTCCCTGTTAATTAAGAATGCTGAATTTTTATTTGATCGATCAGTGCGTAATAATGGCCTGATAATTGTAGCTATTGCTACATATATAGTTAGAACTTAGAAGCAACGTAGCATTCTGATGAAGACTTAAAACCACCTTACCCATCGTTGCACCAAACTTTTGTGTTTCTTGCAGTTTCCCTCTCAACACAATGGCCTCACATTCAATCATTTGGTCTCTTTTCTTAGTTTCTTATCTCATCTCTCCCTTTAGTGTCAATGCACAAGGACCTGCTGCTTCACCGGCAACCTCCACCACCACTGCTCCGCCTCCAACCGGCCTTGTTCACCCTGTTTCAGCTACTCCGCCTCCAGCATCTCTGAGTACACCTCCACTAGCTCGGGAAATGGAGTTTGCTGACATCCCCAAGAAAAGATACAAACATGGTAAGAAGACAGATCGGGATCGAAGCTATTCCCTTTCATATTGATGACTTTGAATCAAGGTACAAAAATTATATATATTTTTCCTTTTCGCAATCTCTGGCACAAAAAGAAAACGATCAGGCAAAAAAATTAGGGTGTAATCAATCATTCCAAGACGCCGCCTTTCAGGAGCTTTCTTTACATTAGGATTAAGTTTTTAACATATTTAACTTTTTGAAAACTTTCTGACCAAGTAAAAAAACAAGATTTTTTTTAAAAATTATAAAAAAGGAAAACAGAGTATTATTACGTTAATTTAACTAAAATTAATTATATTTTAACTTATCGTTGTTTCTTTTGCGTGTTCTGCACTTAAACAGACAGGTATATATATATAGGTGCTGAGTCTCAGCTTGCAGAGGAAGGAAAATAAGAAAGAAGTAGCAGAAGCCAAAGAGAAACAAAGATTAAGGTAAACTTTAGTTTCGATTCTCTTCATTAAAATTTTACATTTATCAATTACATGTGACCTGTGATCAAGAGATGAAGAAGAAATTCTGAATCTTCGTAGCCAATTATGAAGAGATTTTAGGGTTTAGCAGAAAGTTTAGGTCTTTGTCTTTTGTTCTTTAGGCTTTGTGGTTTTTCTTTTAAGTTAAGAACTCAGTTGGATTATACATATTTACCAGATTTGTTTTTTTTTTTTGGGAACAGGAAGAGATGAATACCCAGAGCCAGACAACAACTGATGTTTCGACAACATCTTGCAAAAAGCATGTGAATGATGATAATACCACTTTCCTTGCTAACTTCAAGGATCGTTTCAGTGCATTCGTCAATACCCCAATGGATGAACACAAGACTTGTTTCAAAAACACCATGAACAAGGTTTGTTCCCAGTTTTCTGTATCTTCTTGGATGTCGAAGGATGATGCGGTTGATGACGTGAAGAAAGTGGAGAGTCACTCGCCTCTTTAGCGCAGCAGATTTTTGCCAGTTTCAACTGAAAACTTAAATTTTCTGCTTAATAAAATCCACTGTTTTTCTCTTTATGTGTTCTTAATAAAATAGAGTGTTTTTTCTTTGAAGTTTTTCTTTTAATTTTCTTGCTTTGGATTTTAGAAGTTCAACAAGCTCCCTTGCATAAATGTGCAAAACTACTCTTCAAGTCTTTTGGGCGTTAATATATTTATTTATAGAATTCGCTTTTTTTTTTTATCTTGCATCATAAATATCTTCGTTTGCAAGAATAATAACAATGATATATGGTTGATCAAGAAAGAACATCCTTCCTCTTTCTTCTCTTTGTTCTTTCGAAATCTCTGACAAAGCTAGATTAGATCAGTCTTCTTCACCAACTTCTCTGAATGGAAATGGTACCGTCTTTACAGTCGAAACTTGCCTGCATTATTTAGATGCTCATTCTCCAATCTGCAACAATGGTTTTGTTTTACCTAAAAGATAAGTTTTACCGGTAAAAGTTCCAGTGTCCTCTCCTGATGACTTCAAGAGCAGCCAAGAACAATCCTGCCACTCTATAATCCACATGATCAAAACTTGAGTTTAAAACTGTTTGTAGCCATGCCAATCTTAGAACAAGATTTAAAACCTACAAAAAAATTAATCAACAAATATGAGAAAAACAGAGGAAAATTAAATATTTCCACTAGTATCATGAGTCATTTTGGTGGTAAAAGATTTTGATTTTGTACCATAGAGAAGTAGTAAATATATTTTTGGCGAAGCATAAGTTGGTTCCTAAGCCAAGGGTTGTGGGAATTATGTTGGAGAAAATCCCAGTCTTTTACAAAGTCCCAATACAATTGGTAAACTGTGGCTATACTTGACATAACTACCACAAGGCAGAGCCAACCAATGTTCCTCTCTTTCTCGTAAGCCACTTTGGTTCAAGCGGCTATCATTGCTGACACATACTTCCCTAGGTGGCTCGTTTCACCTTCGTCAAACCACCTCCTTGCACACTGTTTAAGTACTTTTTATAGAGTGGAAACCCATACTTGGAAAGAAGAAACAGAAACTTGGGGGGGGGGGGGGGGGGGGGGGGGGGGGGGCGGGGGGGGGGGGTGGGTGGGGGGGAAGAAAACAATGTTTAGTTTAAATTTTTACCAGCATTGCTCTCCAGTAGAAAACTGCATATGCATATTCTTTTGAGCTTTACATATTCTTAGGTTTAACTTTTAACATATTTAACTTTTTGAAAACTTTCTAACCAAGAAAAAAAACTAGAAATTTTTTTAAATTACAAAAAAAAGAAAACATAGTGTTATGTTAAATTAACTAAAATTAATTATATTTAACTTTTCGTTGTTTCTTTTGCGTGTTATACACTTAAACAGATGTGTGTATAATATATAGGCGCTGAGTCTTAGGAGACAGAAAAGAGTGCTTGCAGAGGAAGGAAGATAGAAAGAAGTTGTACAAGCGAAAGAGAGACAAAGATTAAGGTATTTTTAGTTTCGATTCTCTTAATTAAATTTAATGTTTTATCAATTACATGAGACTAGTGATCAAGAGATGAAGAAGAAATTCTGAATCATCGTAGCAAATTCTGAAGAGATTTTAGGGTTTAGCAGAAAGTAGTATACTAGGTCTTTGTTTTTGAGGCTTTGTTCTATGTTAAGAACTCAGTTGGATTATTCATATTTACCAGTTTTTTTTTTTTTGGGGAACAGGAAGAGATGGATACCAAGAACGTTCAAACCGAGAGCCAGCCAACAACTGCTGCTTCCACAACATCTTGCAGAAAGCATGTAAATGATGAGAATACCACTTTCCTTGCTAACCTCAAGGACCGTTTCAGTGAATTCGTCAATACCCCAATGGATGAACACAAGACTTGTTTCAAAAACACCATGGACAAGGTTTGTTCTCAGTTTTCTATATCTACTTGGACGTCGAAGGGTGATTGATGATGCACAGAAGAAGGTTGATGAGGTGAAGAAAGTGGAGAGTCACACGCCTCTTTAGCGCAGCAGATTTTGCCAGATTCATCTTAACTTTTTCTACTTGATAAAATCAAGTGTTTTGTTCTCTTTATGTTCTCTTGTTTAACTTCAATAGTTTCAGAGATTTTTGGACAAGAATAATAATAGTTTTAATAATGATATAAAGATTCTTGATCAGATCTAACAATATGGTTAATCAAGAAAGAACATCCTTCCTCTTCCTTCTTTCAAATCTCAGAAAAAGCTAATAGTAATGGTTACTGATTCGATTAGATCAGTCTTCTTCATCAACTTCTCTGAAAGGAAGTGGCACTGTCTTCACAGCTCGAAAATTCCCTGCATTATTTAGATGCTCATTCTCCAATCTGCAACAGTGGTTTTGTTTGCAAGCATCAGTATTCTGATGCTCAAAAAGATCCTTAAAGGGAGATTAATTGTACCGGTAAAAGTTCCAGTGTCCTCTCCTGATGACTTCAAGAGCAGCCAAGAACAATCCTGTCACTCTATAATTCACATGCTCAAAACTTGAGTGCAAAACTGTTTGTAGCCATGCCAACCTTAGAACTATATTTAATACCTACAAAAAGAAATCAGAGAATGAGAAAATACAGAGGAGTGTCAAAACATTTTGATTAGGCGGTAAAAGATTTAGATTTGGTACCATAGAGAAGTAGTAAATTGATTTCTGGCGAAGCATGAGTTGGTTCCTAAGCCAAGGGTTGTTGGAATTATGTTGAAGTAAACCCCAATCTTTAACAAAGTCCCAATACAATTGGTAAACTGTGGCTATACTTGACATAACTACAACAAGGCAGAGCCAACCAATGCTCCCCTCTTTTCTCGTAAGCCACTTTGGTTCCAGCGGCTAACATTGCTGACACATACTTCCCTAGGTTCACTAGGTGGCTCGTTTCGCCTTCGTCAAACCACCTCCTTGCACACTGTGGCAGAGACTTTTTCAGTATTTTTATAAAGTGGAAACCCATACTTGGGACAGAAGAAACAGAAACTTGGGGAAGAAGCAATGATGTTTTAGTTTAAGTTTTTCTACCTGCATTGCTCTCCAGTAGTATGGGAGGAAGGAAACTGCATAGGCAAGATCTCGGTAGTACTTGACTCTCATACAATATCCATAGTCCTGTGTTGCGTAGCTACCGGTTATATAGTAGCAGGCTATGTATTCTAGGTTTCTTAGCATAGGTACCTGTGAGATAAGAGTTTGCCCATTTTTCAAAGATCAGATTTTGACTAGGGGTTTATGCAAAAGATCAGATTCTTAGCTCTGTTTTGGTCCATGGAATCGTTACCTGGCTGCAAAGTTGATCAGCCATGAAGAAATCGAGCATCACAACTTTGTAAAGAGGTGAAAATACAATGTTTCTGATGACTGATATAAGTCGGTAACGGCTTGATTTGTAGAAAATGTTCAAGGGAAAAATCAGTGTTAAGAAGAAGACCTTCAAAACCGCAAAAATCACAAAACATATTAGATTACAAATTTACATAAAAACACATGATGAATAGTGGCTATACCAGTAATAGAAGGCCAGGGATCACTTGAACTTGTCCAAATGAGTAACCTTTTGCAAGAAGCAAGAGATGAACAAACATGACACCGACTATCACAGACATTGAAGCTGTGCATATCAAGAAAACATCTCTGAACTTGAGCTCATTTTCGGACCCAAGTTCGAAGATGAAACTATAGTTTATCCTCGCTTTTCGCCACATAAATATGTTGCAACCGTATAAGAATAAGTGCAGAAACAAGAGCCCAAACATGCTGCAGAACAAAACAATACCAAATTGGCATTAGTTTTCTATTTATAGATTTACCATAATCATTATGAATTAAGCTTTTAATTAGACCACTCGCCTTAGTACAGGATACGCAGTTTCCATGTAGACAGTCTTCTCAGATTGTTTTCTATACATTCCAGTCAGATGAGCCACAATGATGTAGCCAGCAAGAAGAGCAACAAAGCCACCAGTGAATAGACCTGAATAAATATTAAATTTGACTCAAAATTGAGGACAATATTAAACCAAACCTATATGATCTGCAAATATTCTTAAGCAGACAAGATAATGTTATGCAACAGAGAGTATAACAGAACGTTATTAAAGGTTACATTGTGGAATCCTAATGTGTATGTATGTGATGGGGTCCAAAAGCTTTTTATTTGTGGTCGGTCTTACAAAAAGATTTCGTGTTTGAAAGTGAAAAATAAAAACGTCACAACATCAACAGGTAAAGATATTAAAATTAAAAAAACTCACCAATGAAAAAGGTGACAGAGTGAGACTCTTTCCGGTGGTGCGGTTTCAGATATTTCATTGCCTTTCTGCGATTTTCTCCTGTGAAGTGCTTGATGAACCATTCTTCAACTTCATCTGATAGATTTATCACCTGTCATGTCCCAAGATTACAATAAATGATAAGACAGGACAGTAGGTTTCGATTTTCCGCTTGCAAAAACTTGAAAAACAAAAAAAAAACTAACGTAGAGTTTCCAGTTACCTTGTCTGAACTGTTGAAGTAAGAGCTTTCCACCACTTTTAGATATATTGGAAGGATTTGTTTTCCAGTAACCTGAAACATCAAAGTGTTAGTCTTATAAAACGAAAAAGAAAAAAAAAACTTATAGAAGCTCTGGTTAAAAATTGCTTTACCTTATCAAACTTTTTGAGAATGTTCATGAAGGCTAACATGTTCAAGTTTCTGTAAGTTTTTAGATAATTCAACCCTTTGTAGAGTTCTGTCAAAGCTCCTTTGATCATCTTTTCGGCATGGTTTAGAGTTTTCTTGCTGATTCTCAGCTTATTTACTCCATCTGGACCACGTTTCTTTGACGATGACTGGTTTATCAAATCTTCTTTGATGAAGTAACTTATAGCTGAGAATTTACGTGAAGGATTTGTCAATGGAATCTTTATATTGAGATTCCTCCCCTGGCAGCTGAAAACACGGCCAGAAACCGTCCTCAGCTTCGAGTCCTCGTTGTTGATTTTGATTGATTCTTCTGATCTCGGAGATTCCAATGCTTCTTTCCCATTGTTATCCAAATCCTCTAAGCAATATTCTTGAAGTTCTATTTCCTCTGTTCTGCTTTTCATAGAGTCTTCCTCTGCATCCAGAAACATAGCAAACTAAGCAAACCACTTCTTGAAATGTATACAAATTAGCCAATGAACTTTGAGATACTTATAATGTATGTTTTTATTACCGGATGAGATGGTGCATGAGATGGAATCGTCTTTTTTTGATTCTTGAGTAGGTTCTCCATTGGCTTGCTTTTGATTGAAAGCATCTTTGACCTCAATGAGTATCTCCATTTGCTTCTTCAAACACTCCCCTCTCTCCAAGAACTCTTTCTCCTTTGTCTTGTAGAACTGATTCACTTTGTTGAGCTGCGTGTCCAGACACATGAAGAACTCTTTTGCTGCATCGGTATCATCAGCAATCGTCTCCAGGAGTTCCGTCTCATACACGTCACTGTTACTTACAGAAGAAGCAAGCTTTCTATGAACCTGTTCAAAAAAGCATCATAATCATTAGTACAGAAAAAGATGAATAGTTGATAAAAATCACAAAGGATGATGGTCTAATTTTAGTACTTTGATGGCACGAGGGCGTTCCCGTTCCTTGTTACCGAAAAGGGAAAGCTTTCCTAAAGAGGAATTGATTGTTTTGATGAGAGAAGTTTCTGTGTGTTCCTCTTCAACTCCATTGGTTAACAAATGGATTTTCTTGAGGTCTTTCTTGAGCTGAGCGTAATCTACAAAGGCGTCCTTCCACTCGGGAACAAGCTGCCCCTCAAATTGCTTAGTGAACTGCACCATATCTTTCTCTCTCTTAAGTCTTTAAACTCAAAACTCAAAAGAAGTAGATAGTGTGTTTGTTTTGTGAGTGTAGGTTAAGAGAGGATTTATAATGGACAAAAGAAAAGGCAGAGAAAGAGAAGAATATATGTGACTGGGCTTGCTTGATCCTACTGATGATGCTTCGCAAAGCACATTCTCAAATATCCTTCTTAAAACTAAATCTGATCATGTACTAATTTTAATCCTATCCTTCTTCTACTTGTGCTTTTAGATAGGTAAATCTTGTCTCGTGTGGGACCTTCTGATTCTCACCGGTATATATACACCGATACTTCTCTGGCCGCCGGGTCTTCTTGCACCTCTCTCACCACTCAAAATGTTCCAACTATGAGTGAAGCTTGTACCGAGTACCGAACTAAATGAACGGTAAGGGTATATATAATGTGGGTATCGTAAATGGGATAGCCTTAAATAGTAAGTAGATTGTAGTTTAGTAATATTGTCTGTGGAAAAAAAGGATATATCTGAAATGGACCAAAAAGAAATTAGGTGCCGAGAGACACAAAAGATGAACTCAGGTTGGACCAGCTCGATTTCCACTATATTTGTTTTGGATGGTAATGAGATTTTGAAAACATGTATATCTTAAGGAAGAAGAAAAGAAGAAGAACTACAAATCAAATTTTGATTTCATAGTTTCATATTACAGTTGCGCATACTGCCAAATCCATGTTAATAGTCATTCAAGTAGTTTAAGTTTTTACCAATCAGAACATGTATTAATGTTCTTTATAACCCACTTTCATAAATACAAAACTGTAAGTTAATATTTAAAATTTAAAAATATTTTTAAAACCACGTTCGATTGCAAACAAAAACAAAACATATATTGCAAACGTTCCAAATTTTGAGGTTTTTAGTTTCGCATTCTAGTTTCCATATACATTGGAAAAAGTAATTAAGTATGAGGTTAAAAACTACCATGGGACTTCAAAGGTGTTTGCTGAGGGAGCTAACATTTTCATTCTGTTTATGGTTGCTTGTTTTACAGTAAAAAGTATGAAATTTTCTATCTGATATTTTAGGGAAAATATTATTACAAAGCACAGGATGCTCATGAAGCTTTATGCACGCGGTTTAAAAATACGTTTTTGAGCAACCATACGAATGGAGGGCATTGAAACTTCAAAAACGTTTTTGAGCAACCATTTGTATTTACCTTTTTCCGACTAAAAAGAGAAAATTCCTTATCATATCATATCCAACTTCCAATTTATGGCAATGTTGGTCCACCGTTTCTTCTTCAAAGCCAGCGGAAAATGATAAAACGACCAAATACCTATATTGCGAGCCACTAAAGTTTCTACATTTACAATTACTTTTTTTTGTTGTCAAAGAACCCCATTTTACAACAATCATAACCGAAAATATACCATCACTATTTGGCTCGTCAGATTGCAGTAGCATGTAGACTAATGTAGTACGGGTAGTATTAAATAAGAGTGATGTATCCAGGGACATCTAGCCAAAGCTAGTTCAATGCTTTTGTCGGGTTTTTTTATAATAGCATATCCCATTTAGTTTTGTGGTGCGATTTCTCCTTCATTTTTTGTTGTTACTTTTGTAAAAAGGAATCCAAACAAATTCAAATGGTGACATGTAATAGTGAATCTAGGAGTTAGATAAATAGGGTAGCCAAATCAGAAAATTCTATATCATGTGAGAAACCTGAGCTAAACCTAAGAAAATCCATTTTGTAAGAATATGATACCAACCTTCAGTAGTACACTCTCTTTGATGTAGGCCTCTGGTCTAGACTATGTGGGAATATATGTACGTTGAATCTCTCTATTTATACCGTCAACTTTAAAAAAAAAAATTATGGCGCATCATACGAGCAAATTTCAGAAAAATATATTTTGTGATGAGATGCTAACCAATCGTACAATTAAAAACGATGATGAAGATATAATTAAATTAAGTAAGTGTTAAATATATATAAGCATATATATGTAAGTAGTTTAATAAAATTTTGAGAAAACATATTTAAATATATTATATATATTATTAAACTACTTGGAATTTTTGAGCGAGGGTTATATCAAATGTTGATATCGTAACAAGGATAATATAGAGGCAGCTCATAAGCACATTAAAAAAATTATTCAAAGATCATTTTATCGTAGACGCTTTGTATTTAGCATAAAAATAATATATATGCTTTTGTAAAGATGTTTTACAAGAACATATATTTAAAATTAATAAAAATAAGAAAATGTTGCTTCCCGTAGTGATTAAGGAGTGTTTAGTAAAAAAAAACTATGCTTCAGTTTGTAGTCAATATATAATAGTTTAACTAAATAATTTATCATCCAAGTATAAGATTTTGAATTAAACTAATAGTTTTTTATGAAAAATAATTAATAATTGTTGTCACCTCAACATAAAAACAAAAAGAAAAAAAAGAAAACAAATCAATGTATATGGAAAAACTTTAAGTCAAAAAAGAAAAAAAAAGGGTTGTATATGGAATATATTATTTCCGGAGTTGAATAAGCTAATAGTTGGAAAATACATAGATATATTTTAACCAAAAGGGGCATACGCCATTCTCATAGAATCTAAATAATATATATGAATAGGGGTGGGCACTTTACCCGATATCCGAAGTGGCACCCGAACCCGATCCGAAAAAACCGAACCGAAATCCGAACCGAAGTAGCAAAATACCCGAACGGATATTGAATGAGGAGAGATTGGATACCCGAACCCGAACGGATAATACCCGAACCCGAATGGATATCCGAAGATAACCGAACATATGTATAATTAACCTTCTGTTTCTAGTTTATATCTCTCATTTTATATAAAATATTTATATTGATACTACACATAATTTAAGTTCATATGATATACATACAATTCCGGAAAAAATGATTTGCTACTCACTTAAAATGCATGTCAAGTTTTTTATTTCAAAAATTAACAAAAAGTTATATCCAAAATTAAAAAAAAATAACTAAACTAGTGTCTTTTTAGTTTTAAAAATAAAAAATTAGTTAACTAAAAGTTATATTTTAGTTAACTAAAATGTTATGTCCAAATCTATTAACCATTCAATCTATTAAAAATAAAAAATTAGTTAACTAAAAGTTATATTTTTAAATACAATAAACTTGAGAAATGAAAATTTTAATATTTTTTTTCAAAATCTAAATATCCGAACCCGATCCGAAATAACCGAATCCGAACTAAAAATACCCGAACCCGACCCGAAGTACAGAAATACCCGAACGGGTTCTAGACCTCTATACCGAAATACCCGAAAATCCGAAATACCCGACCCGAACCCGAACGGGTACCCGAACGCCCACCCCTATATATGAAGTTTAAAGAATGTATACTTATTTAGCTATAGCCATTTCTCACGAAAGTTATTTTGTTTTATTAACTTTTGCCCACGACGCCACGTGCAATTCTACGGTATATAGTATTAAATAGTAATACACATAAATATTTATTTTATTTATTTATAATTACAGTTCAAAAGGTAACAACGACGTTTAATTAGTATATGTTTAGCATATGCTTTCAATTTAGGCAGCGATGGATTAATGAAGTTTTGCCTGTACCTGGATTCGGATTCTTACAAGCCGGTTGTTAAGAATCAATTATCTTCGAATCGTTGAGAAGAGAATATATATACACACGATCCTATAGAGAAAAAGGTTGGTTTGGACTTTGGAGGTATTTTATGATTGTGATGTATTTATACTTGAGCGAATTCCATGTGTTTGGAAAATTTTTAAGATACTCTTCATCATGTAATGCATGCAGGTGGTGTAGATAAAGTCTTTATATGTTTGGAGGCAGTAATTCAATTAAAGTAATTCACTTAAAGTGAATTCAATCATTTGGAGGCAGTAATTCAATTAAAGTAAAGGTAAAGCAGTGCTTATCAATATGTGCTCGTGAACAGTTACAAAAAGTGCTCGTGTATCAGTGCGTGCTTAGCTCACTATTATCTTTTTTCTTTCCGAACAAATCTATTTTGATATTTAGACTTCGAATGCTTACAAACCGCAACGCACCGCACCTTAGTTATATTAACATAAATTTCTACATATATTTATTTATTTATATATTTTTATTATTATTAAAACCTCAGCGTAGTAGTTCTTGCATATTGCCATTCGGACCCGTACTTTCAGTTTCAGATATTTGCGTTCTTCATATGAAATCTTATCTACATTTTTTATAAATTAATATACGTATACTCATGTATCAATAGTAAAATACAAAAAAATGAAAAAACCCACCCAAATCAGTTTCAGTTGTCTGCCTATAAGTTAAACCCAAGTAGCTGAATCAAAATCGACAACTGAAAAACATCGGTTCGGTTTGCACAGCCTATACCTCACAACGTTGACAAAAGAAATGCACCACACAAGCAAATAATAATATTCTAAAGAATATGCTCTCCCGGGATTCATGCCTTGTATTTCTCTTTTTCTTTCAGGTATGTAAAGGCTAGTAGGCTAGGATTCAGACATCAGTGTTCTACGAAAAAAAAGAGTAAAAAGCAATTGGCAATGAGAGAGAATAATAGCAAAACTAAAGTTACTTAGACCACAAGTTGGCAGTGGATTTATACATGAAAAGTTGTTCTCAAATCTTACTGTTTAGAAGATTTTTCCTTTATATCGATTTACATATAAATCGAATAACGATGTTAACATCCCAGAAGGATAATGATCAAGTAGTTTCTGCTGAATTTTCAACACTCAAGTTAGAAAACAGTAGTAAAAAGATCATCAGATGTGTCAAAAACATAATATTAAATAAAATAGAAACAATAGTAACAATTAAAATTTTTAATTTAGAGGTTGTAAAATCAAATTTTAATTTAGAAAGCGTAAACAAAAAAAAAAAATTTCTGTTATGTTACCATTTTAAACATGTTTAAAACCTTTGAGTAATAGAATGGTCTTTCGACGTAAAAAAAAATGTTTAAAACAATTTTTTCAGTTTATAAACAAATTTAACGTTGTTATTTCAGTTCTGTTGCATTGTATGCGTGAAATATGACAACATATTTTATTTATGTACTAATCCATCATGGATACTTATTTCTCCTAAATGATGCATGCATGCACATTTTGATCGTTCATCAACGAAATCGGTTATAAGATTTCAGGATGGGGTTTAATCACAGGTTGTATAAAGGAAAAGGAATATGTGGATATAGAGACATTGCAATATTTTGTTCTGTCTTTACCTATTATTTCAATAATTCCACCGCAAAGTCCATTGAGCCCAAAACATTACAACTATATAAACTGTGGAATTAGTCCAATGATAAATTAAAATCCCCGACGCTCTCTTCTGTACGATTACCTTGTTGTTCAACAAGAAACAAAAGAACAGACCAAAAGAAACCCAAATAATAGATTATTGTAAATCTCCGTTTAGTGTGTTGTGCTACTTTCTTAACCAGTGTTTCTCATTCCTGCAGCGATACCATTGATTGTGATTAGCAAAGCATCCCTAAGCTTATTGTTATCTTCATCGCGTCTTAGCCTCTTAAGTACTTCAACTTGCAACATGTTCATAGCGTTAAGATACGGAAGTCTACTCTCTATGAGTTTCTTCAAGCTCTTGTTGCTCTCCAAGAGTTTCTCGCGGCCAGTTATCACAAGCACATACTTTTCAGTAGTCATCAATTCTTTCCTCAGCATATCACCAAGTCCTCTTCTGTTCTCAGAGACAAGTTGTTCGTCATAGAGTTTTGTAATGGGGATGTCTGCTTTAGCTAACACCATCTCTATAAGGTCAATAGTTGACTGAAAAAACGGCCACTCTTTATACATCTCCTGAATATCGTCTGCGTAACCCTTCTCAGAGACACCCTTTAGACCAGCTCCTACACCGAGCCAAGCTGGTAGAACAAACCTTGTTTGTGTCCAAGCAAAGACCCAAGGGATAGCTCTGAGATGTCCTATGCCAGTAGAGCTCTTTCTTCGAGCTGGTCGGCTTCCTATGTTGAGGTAACCGAGCTCGGCTTGTGGTGTTGCCTCATGGAAATATGAGATAAACTCTGGGTTTTCGTAGACTGTGCCTTTGTAGTTTTGGGAACTGATTGTTGAGATTTCTTCCATTAGATTTCTCCATTTTTTCTCTCGAGGCGGTTGAGGAGGCTTTAAGGTAGCAAGTAGAACGGCGGTTGTGTATATCTCTAGTTGTCTAACAGCTGTTTGTGGTATACCAAACTTGGCTTGAACCATCTCACCTTGCTCGGTCGAACGCAAAGAGCCCTGGCCAAACCAAGTAAATAATATTTGACATAAACTATTGTAGTTGTTATGTGTTTGTTTCCTAAGTGACTTGAATCTCAGTGAACCAGTAAAAGACCATATTCTTGTGTCACCATGAAAAAAAACACAAGACAGATGAAAACTGACCATTACAGAGCCTGGTGGTTGGGATTGTATGGCGAGATAGGTCGGGCCACCACCACGACCAATACTTCCTCCTCGTCCATGGAACAAAGTGATTTTGATCCCAAACTCATTGCAAGCAGCAACAACATCTTCTTGAGCTTTGTAAAGTTCCCATGCTGCAGTAAAGCGTCCAGCATCCTTTCCTGAATCAGAGTATCCAACCATCACCTGCACGTAATATTAATTGTTACAAGTTTTTAGAGGGGTTAATTCTTCTAAGAAATTGTTTAATTTGCAGTTGTAATGTACCTCTTGGTGACCATGATGATTCTTTTGGATGTGTTCTCTGTACCAATCTATTGAAAGCAGTTTCCTTATCACAGAACCAGCAGCTCTTAAATCTTTCACCGTTTCAAAAAGAGGAACCACTCGTAGCCTAACGAATGAGAGAGTATGGCAGCATACAATTCGAAATAAAATGTTTACATTAAAATGTTTCTATAATTAGTATGAAAATAATGAGTATGAATTTAAACTCACGTTCCACCAGGACATGGTTTTCCATGTTCACTAGTGACCGCAAGTCGAGTATCTTTCTGCAGAAGCTCCACAGCAAGGACGTCACTTGCCTGGAAATTTAGCAACAAATTAATCAATTTCAATGTATACGTATCACATAACTTATTGCTACATTTGATTCTAGAGAAACCAAAGCGATCATACATTTGAAGCCATGGAAATAACATAAGCTCCAAGTGATTCACTTCCAAACTCAGCAGCAACTCGGAATGTGTCCAATACTTCTTTAACTTCAGGAACAACCTACACATAATATAGACCACAGCTGATATTAAAAAAAATTGATACATTATTAGTAAGTTGTATTCTTTGGATCGCTCTTGTTCGAATGCACCAGTAACACATGCTGAAAGACGGGTTTTGATATGCAAAAGGTTATTGTCATTCTGACCTCAATAGTGGGAGGAACAAGGGGTCGTTTCCCTTTAAGTTCTTTTGTCAAGAAATCTAGTTTTTTCTCTTCATCCCATTCACTATAAGTACCAAGATCCAAGTATGTTGTAATTGCATCCAAAGCTTCAGCATGCCTTGCAGATTCCTGGTAAATGATTCATATATACATTATTATACGAGTAAAACCACTAAAACAAGAGCGATCCAAAAATAGAAGAAAATCTCACCTGACGTAAATCAAGTTTCACCAAAACCATGCCAAATGTAGAAACTCTACGGATTAGATCAGCAAGTTTTCCATCAGCTAGTACACCAGCGCCGGATGATTGCTAAGTAAAAGAATGATGTTAAAGATCATTTTGATGGAACGTTATTTTAACATGGAGTTTTACCAGCGATTCGTAGCAGAGGAGCAATGGTTCTAGAAGTTGCTCTGACGTTTCATACGATACCCTAGGGTCATACTCACAAGGAAGACCCTCAAGTAGAAGTTCAAGGAGTTTTCGAGTCTTCACAAGCTGTGATCATAGAGTATTCAGTTTGAGAATTAGTTAGAGCACTTATATGGCTCAAACTTTATGCTTACTAAGAATTAGAAAAAAAACGAGTTATAATAGGTTAAGATGCAACCAACACGTAAAAGTTAATTTTGGATGAAAATATTAAGGTCTTGTACCTTATCCTTAACATCTCCAAGTACAATGCGGTAAGGAGCCATTCCAGCACGTTTAAGTGGAGGTGGTTCTAGTAGCTTTTGAAAACTGGCCCTCCCAATTTTAGATTCCGCAAATAGTTTCCTCTGGAAGAGAAGTTGAGAGGTAGATGAGAAAGAACCTCGCGAAGTAAGACCTCCCGTATGAGTATCATCAGCATTTGACTTCGAATCTATCTTTGGAGAGTCTTCTTCATTTTGCTTCTGTGTAAGAAAAATAAGGAAAAAATATCAAAAGACTTGGCAAGAACTCAACAAAACTATGTTTCATGTAAATATCAAAAGGCTTTGCCTTACCTGGAGATTAGGAGGCACAAAATCTGTCGTCGTATTAATTTCAAATTTGGGATGTTGTGAATCGCCATCTTCTGTAATGAAATGAGTTATAAGAACATGAATGCATCAGGAAAAAGGTGTGGATGTTGGTCGTGTTTACCAGCACAAAATGTAAAAGTATTTTTTTACCAATGCAAGAAGGATGTTGAGCTTTATCTGGAAGCTGTGTTGACAAGGATGAATTTTGCTGGTTTAAGAAACTTGATTGTCCTCTGTCAGAATTTTTTTCAGAACTCTCTGAGGGGAGAAAACATCAATTTGTAAGGTTTTATAGTAAAAAAATATTATGAATGGAAAAAAATGTACAAATTCAACAGAAACTGATAGAAGCATACCTTTTTCAAGAATGTCCTCTGCTAATCTTGAAAATCTGTCACTGCATCGATCTGTAGACAATTCAAATCTTAAGCTATCAACCTCTCTTATGTACAGATCGATAGCCATCCACCTGGACAAGAGAGATACTTCCTTGGTGACCTGGAAAATTAGTATCACAACATTTAAGTGTGAGATATCAAGGAAATCACAAGGTTAAAGTAAGATAAGTTCGATGTTCTCCATGGAAAAGTAATTGGCAGGAATTTTATATGGGAAAATGGAAAGTAGTTGTGCCCTAGAATAATATACATAAAAGACTAACCTTCGCCGTCACATTTGGGTTTCCATCTCTATCACCTCCCATCCAAGAACCAAATTTTATAGGCGTGCATGTTAATGGAAGTGGCTTCCCCGTAAACTAAATCACAATACTCTCAAGGTTAGGTAACTTGAGTTTATCCAGATTTTATTTTTGGAATGTTATATTTATTGCTTAATAAATTCTTTGCTAGAAACTTATTTTTCCAGATATACACTAGAAAATTTAATTAGAATCATACCTTTTTCAAGGAATTGCTGACACGACGCAGGTAATGTGGTACAGCTTTCCAAAGGGATTGCTCAACAATGTTCAAACCTGGTGAATTAGAAGGGAAGGAAAATGAAGGGAATGTCAACTAAATTTTTATACAAATTCGATTTAACATAATACCAGTTCTAGCTTCATCAACTGGAGTAGGTTTTTGACGTCTAAGCTCATCAGTCTGCCATACTGAAGTTATCTCCCTAACCTTTAAAATATGATAATTAGTTTATTAGATTTTAATGCTCTAACAAAACGAATTATAAAAGAAGAGTACCAAGTCTTCAATTAGTGTTTCTCGATCTTCATGGCCGATATCTGATCTGCTGTTATATTCTAAAAGATTCTGCAAGAAAGTAAACGGTCTTAACGCTTTTTTTTCTGACTAAAGAATACAGCAAGAAAGTATATATATACCAACATCATTCCAAACTTACAGCAATTCTGACATGCTTGTACTGTAAGGTTCTCCGGTTAATTTGAGTAGGATGAGCAGTAAGAACAATCTCGACCTCCTAAAGTCGATAAATAAAATTTGCAATTTAATATCAAAATGTGGAAATTTGACACGCAGCTCTGTGACATACTCCCTCCCTTCCAAGATAGACTTTTTAGTATTTTTACACTTATTAAATAAACACATTAAACTATTATAATAAAAGTATCGTTTTTTGTAATTTTCAATTTTTAATAATTTTTAATCAATAGTAATTCAATAAATTCAATTAATTTTTTTAAAGTTTACAATTTTTTTCATAGAAAACACAAAAAATAGATGTTTGTGAAACAAATTTTTTTTTTAAAAAATCTATCTTAATGGAACGGAGGGAGTATGATATACGTGTTACAAACATATTGGAACAGTTAAAAGTGATATAATATAAAGTCAACCTGCTTGCAAACCGTTTTGTAAAGCTCTTCCGAGGAAATTCCACTTTGCAATAGCTGAGTGAATATATCATCACACGATCTTGAAAGTTGTGTAACGTCTATGAGTTTATGCATTCTGGAAAAACAAAAAAAAAGGTTTATATACCAAAAAAAAATTAAGAATTTATTATGCTTGTTCATTATTTGTAAATACTTTTGTTGTAAATGTTTTTTTCTAAAACCATGACCTGTGATGAGTGTCTGCAATGCCCATAAGGTTAAGAGAGTGAGTGAACGCACGAGCCAATGTCAAAGCTTCCTCTAGTGGCATCTTGGATATTTCACAAGTCAGTTGCTTCTCTAATAGGTTTGCAGTATCTTCAATACCAGCCAAACGCAAATTCAACGCACTCTGAAACGTTTTTAACCACAAACACTAGTATCATTCCTCTTTATTCCAAAACCATTGTACACTTTTTAGATTAATGACTTAATTTTTAATAATATATTTAACACAATTATATACTAATATAAAACAAACCTGAGCCAGGATTCGAATGCGTTCAATTTTCTCCATGAATGAGCTTCCGACTTCCCTCTGCAACACATCATTGAAGAGACTTCCGAGCAACTTGCAGTCATCTTCGAAGCTTTGGAATGAGATTTCCTCTGCAATATCGTCTGTCGTATCCGTCATTGTATCGATGAAGGAATGACAGAGAGCGTAGTGATCAAAGTGAAATATTTAGACGAGTGATTTATGGTTTGTTAGCTATATATGGTGTCTTACTAACTTATTGATGCAATCTCATGCTGACAAGTGGTGGTCAACGCAGTAAAGTATTGCGCAATTAAATTTGTGGTGCTAGTAACTTCCCGTAAAAATATAGAGAGGAGCCTATTCTTCTTCCTTCACAAATTTTAATAACAATATTGTTAATAATTAATACGTTTATTTTTGGGGTATGAATGTTAAGAATATTAATTTTTATAACAAACAAAAACATTTGTCGAAAATAATAAAAGAAGTGTTATGGCTGGGACTCATGCCACTGGACCGTCTGACATCATATAGTCAACGATGAATAAACAAATCGCCGACGAGAGAGGATGGTTATTTTATATTTTTATTCACACTGAAATGGAGACAGAAAGTGCGATGCCGAAAATCGCTGTTGTGGTCGGTAAACTCGGTGTTGCTAGAGAAGTAATGGAGGAACCGGGACTAGAGTTCGAGAAGATGAAGCTGTTGCACTGTCAATCTGTCATAAACAACGTCTACAAGGAAGTGCCAAAGGCATCGCGCACTACATCACTGTGTTCAAGTTCAATTTATGTTAAGTATGAAGATAACTTCTCATCACTCAACACTCTCTTTACTAATCTTTAAGAGGATTACACACAGACTAACACCGATTACAAGGATAGCTTGAGGTTTGCTACATTCTCATGGCGAGTGAATCTTGAATCACCGATCTCATCACGATCGGATCTAAACTCATATGTCTAACCAATTACAACATCAAACATAACCTATTCTTCAATCAAGCGACTCTACTTATAGTCTTCTTGCTGATGCATATTACTAACGACAAAGCGTCTCAACCATCCCGAGTCTTTACTTTGCTCTAACCCTTCCACGTCATCCTGAGCACTTGCCACGTCAACATAATGATAGATGATACCTATCAATTTACCAAAGACTTGATATTGTCCAGAAAATGGTGAAAAGACTGCATCATTTTCTAGCTGATTGAAATAAAAAATGCACAAAATGCATTTGGTCTAGTTGTATGATCCTCGCTTACGGTGTGAGACGTCCCGAGTTCAATTCTCAGAATACCCTCTCTTTTTTCCTAGTCGTCTAGAAGAAAAAACTGTGGCAGAACGTGTTGGTTCGTCTTTGTCTTGTGCATTTTATTATCTCTAATGTTTGATTCTACTATTACTTCAAATTCAAACTATGGGAGATGCTTGGTGTTTATTTATCAAGCATATCTTCTTAAGAGAAAGACAAGTATTCCAGGACAATTGTGTTTGGTACATGCTTACTTAGATATCTTAATAACTTTTAGTTTTAGCAGTTTGACTTCTAAGACTAAAACCACATTTTGTGTATAATGTTATAAAAATAAAAGGAGTTGTACGGTGTCTTATTGATTATAAGTTGTTATCTTCAGGAGCTTATGACATAATTCAAGAACATCAAAAGATTGATACGAACACTGGATTTACAATTTTACATTATAAAATAACAAATTCAATAATATAAAATTTAAAATATTTTAAAATATAATATTTCAATAACAATAAGTTTGTCGTTTGAATACAAATTATTTCCAATAGTGAATTTTGAAAAACGAAAAATAAAGTAAAACAAACTGTAGGGCCACTTTATTTTGTTTCTGTACTGAAAATTCGGCCGTCTTCTTATAATCAGGCTTTTACTAATAACTTAACTAGGAACAATGACCAAAAATAAATGGGCTTTCGACATATATCAGGGCAACAATTAAAAAAACAACAATGCTCTTTTGACGAGGCTCGTGAATTGTGAGACTGTGAATATTTTACGGAAGCGTAAATCCATCAGCAAGGTTTCTTTCAATTAATCTATCAATTTATTGGAAATCAAATAACTAATCTAAAAAATGAGGTCACAATTTAACTCCTAAAGAAAGGTGGTGTGGACCGGAGTAATGATGCAAATGCATGTTATGACCTATGAGACGTCAGATTGAAGCAACATCGAAGTCTCGTATATATGAGATGTACGATCTGTCTTTCACACAGACACACACTTTGTGCATATATGTAATTACGCAGACACATATATATGCAAATTAATGATAAGCATGCATGTTAACAATTAATATTCGTGTGGTACCAAATCAAAGAGACTGAACGGTTCTTGATGTGCCTTTTTGTTATAGAAAGATACAATGTATCAAGTAGCTTCCAGAAAACCTCAATATCGAACTTATCACGAGTTTGGGTTCTAGATCACAAATGTACATACTGTTTCGCAGACCTAATTCATTTCATAAGATAGTCTGAAGTGTTTTTTTATATATGGAGCAAAAAAAAACCATTGTCTTACCTCGGGGACACATTTGTTTTAGGGAATATGGAATATATTTGACACTCTCCAAAAGATAATTTAGAATAGGGTAATTACGCATTATGAAACATACTTTTATCGAACCAGACAGACAAAACTCATAATGTTTGATCTATGACTCAAACCACATAAGTGTATTGCACTTAACTTTGTTTCTTTTGTTTTTTTTTGTCAGCACTTTGTTTTATTGTTCTCCACTAATACTCTTATTTTTCAAATATCAATATTAGATTATTACCTCCTTTACTAAGAAAAATAGAGTTGTAATTATGATTTGGAGATGTATATACCTTCAATGTATTCTTCTATGTTTCCACTAAAATAAAGATGTGTTTTAATATTTTTTATTTTCCTCAAAAATATTTTTTTAATATATTATATTTTGATTCTAAAATTTATTCCTTTTAATTATGAAAGTTTAAATCAATTCAATTCACTTTGATTTTTGCAGAATTTCGAAATTTCATAAAATTATAATATTATACAACATAATATAGTGTTATATATAACAACATTTACATTTCTTAAAAAATATGATATTATGGTATGAACTTGTCGTCTTATATAAAAATGGGATATTATATGTTTATAATTCTTAATTCGAATCTATTTATCTATTTTTAAGAGGTATATATTTTTTTACAAAATCAAATAGTGATACATGAACAATAATGCAAAACAACCTAAAAACAGAAATCATTGACAAGCATAATATTCTATCAAATTCTCATAGAGTACCTATATGAGATGTATATGACACAGATAAATTTATAACAACAACGTGTTGGATAGCTAATAAAATAAAAAGACAGTCATACATGATATAATTGACACGATAATAACACACATTATTCTGTCAACGCTAATTCATGCATGTATGTTTGGTTGTGAGTAACATTGAAACTACTGATAATAGGTTCAAATGTTGATGTATTATACATGGTGAATGGAAAACATATACTTAAATATTATTTTTTCAATAAATCATATGAAAAAGTATTGTTTGGACTAAGAGAAAATTAAAAATATTCATAAACCATCTTTTCAAGTTTAAAATATAGAGAATTTATATTACTCGATAAATAGTCTTTAAATGTTTTTCTACAGGATGATATAGAATAGAAATAGACATTTTTATTAAGAAAAAATTATATATTTACTGAGAAATTTATCTAGTTTAATTTTTTTTTCAAAACATGGCATATGTAAAAAATGTTTTATAACCTAATTATTATGACTGGATTATATTGATAAAAATATACATATCAAATGAAATTTAGGGAAAAAAGATAAGATAGAGAAAGATGAAAAATAAAAAAAAATAAAAAATAAACGGTTGTGGTTGATTACAATAGATATTATAATATTATATAAAAATCTAAAGATTATTATAATATTATATAAAATATATAAATATTGTATAATTTGTATTAAATTATAGTTTCTTATAGTATAAACAATATATCTACAAAACTTAAAAACGTAGGGGTAAAACATACGAGTGTAATACGCCAATACCTAGTAGATTAAGAAAAAAAACGTATTGTTTGATTTTGATACTCTCCAATATATTGAGTAAAACAAACAAAATTCACCAAAATGTTTATATCAAAATGGTAAAAAGAAAGGAGCCTGCGTCAATGAAATGGTGAAAGTAAGAGGCAGAAATGAAAGTAAAGTTAGGTCTTATGATTTGGCCTCTTTTTTACTTTTGTCAACCAGACTTCTTACGAAGACTGCGTTTTTGTCTGCACTTTGCCAGTCAACCTCGCTATTTCAGTTTTTAATTTACTAATCATCTTAGCTTCAATAAAACCAATTAAAGAACAAAATTCAACTAAAACTTCTCTCAAAATGACCAATAGCAAACTCAAGTACTCAAATGATCATTAATGACAACCATAGTGAAGGATCCAACAAGATTTTCCTTAATAAACATGTTTGATCCTAGCATAATTCTCAAGACAAAAGAATACTAGCTCTCCACGAAAATGCAAACATCATCATGTAAGTCGATTATAAAAGTTATCTAATATTTATTCAAATCCCTGATTTTAGCTTTCACCATAGCAAATGGTTTGGATATATCTTTAGACTTTAATTTGTACTCAAGCCATTTTTAATATAAATAAACGATCTCAAAATTATAATGGTGGAATTTATAATGAGTTTTACTTTTCAATTGGTGCACTTTTATCTTTCATCCTTTGAATGGAAAGATAGAATTTTGTGCTCATTGTGAGGAGTTCCTTTTCTCTATATTCTCAAAGAGCTTACTTTTGTTTTTGACAACAATACGAAGAGAGTAAAGAAAAACTAAATTGTCGTCCAAATTGAAAATTCGGTCTAAATGGACAATATGTGACGCTTGACTCCTTGCATCTTTTTATAATTTGTCGGTAATGGTGTTTGTCGTTCAAGGGTTATGTGAGATTGTGAAAACATTTAAATATTTTATACATCTTTAGAACTCCTCAATGTAGACTAAGAAAACTAGCCAATCCATTGATGTCGACCCTCGACACTGTCTTCACCAGTTACATACTGTCTGTTTGGAAAGCTACTTCTATTTGCCTAAAAATAATCATGCATTTCATTTTCCAAATTCGAGCCTCAAAATCTGCATTTAAAAAAAGGTAACCGAGAAAATAAGTAATCCATATTTGTGTATATTGATTATTTTGGGAAAATATATGGATTAGAGGGTATATTCAGAAGTATCATGTTTGTTTTGACGGCGGTCATTAAAATTCCATCACAATGTATCCTTGTGCCTTAAGGTTATAAGCTATTGACATACATCCTGGGAAAAAAATGCCAAAAAAAATGTTTCATTTTTAGTGGACACTTAAGTTTCTAAACAAATTCTTGTAAAGGATTTCGTGCGACTTGGTATCCTGATTTAGATGTGTTCCTGAGTTTGTAAAGTGCCTAAATATGGAATTATTTAGAGATAACGTACTAATATGTATTTTCCTAATGATTTCTGCATCTGCATCTTCAATAATGTTATAAAGGAGTTGATGGTTCCTTGTTTTTGTATGTCAATTGATAAATTGATCTACTGTGAGAGTGGGATAGATTTGTATTTTTGGAATTATGCTGGGCTCGGGCGGTGGACTGGAAACCAGAGATCGTTCGACATGTAGATCAATTTATCCGTTCTAAACTTTTTGATTAGTCATTTATTAACCATAGATATAGAAAAGGTGATACTTCACTATCCATAAAATGGTGAATATGATCAGATAAAGTTTAAAAGAGTTGTTTTCATGAAATATATCTACCTTCGACGATCCTTCTTTGGTTTCTAAAGAAGGATTTGCCATTCTTCTCACTCACAACTTGTGTTTCTTCATTTTTATTCAACAACTTTGTTCGTGACAAAAAAAAAATATTCAACAACTTTGTAAAATCCCCTTTGATTTTCATCTGTATTTTTGGAATACAAGAAAATATTTATAGTCTGGTTGAGATAATTTGTTTCAATAGATAAACTAAGTATCTGAAAAATTCATTCCACAAACTAGCCAACGATCCCCTAATTTAATTTTAATTTATATATAAATCTAAAAAATATTTAAATTTATGCAACATAAAATAATAATAATAAACTTGTTAACTGCCAATTTATCAAACATACATGATTTTAGTTGTAATATTTTATATGGTTCTTCTGGTTGGTTCATATTTTTTTACTTGCTGACAGAAATAAGTGCTTAGTGTAACAACTTCAAAATTAACCAATTGCTCGTTTAGTCGGGAAATCGATCAATTCATACATCAACACAGGACTGCGGTCCCGATCAGTACATATACTCGACACATGTGCTAAATCATACATCAACACAATTTATATTCAAATTTCATACATCAACCAACAATTGTAGGTGAATTAATACATTGACCAAGTCTCCGTTAGTCAAATAGTAATGAATGCTTATGTGGATTTAACAGTGCTTACGTAGCTTTTACATTTTAAATAATTGATAAAAAAAATTAATCTGTAGTCGGGGATGACGGACCTAGGTTCCGACCATATTGTCCCATACACACAACCACTGCGCCAAAAAAGATTATTAATTGGGTTATCAATTCTGACTTATTTATATCTAAATCTTCTATTCATATATTTCTATTTATCTAGAATTAGTTCCACAAAACATACAAATTCTAAGTAACTGTGTTTAATTATGTTAATTATTGTTATTGTGTTTTAAAAAAAAATAAAAAATCAAAAAGTACTTTTGAACTTTAAAAATAAAATATGAAAAATTATTTCAAAAGATTATTGTAAAATAAAAAGTTTAAATTTAAAAACATATAATTCAAAACTATTTAAAAATATTTTTTTTTATTTATTATCAATTTAAATAATTATTTTTTATATAACTATATTTATTTAAATATTAAATAAACATTTAAAATTATTTAAATAATAATAAAAATAAAAATAATTTTTTTTGCATAGTTTCAAATTATATTTTTTTAAATTCAAAATTTTCTATGATAATGTTTCAAAATTTGTTTTTATTTTTTTAGAAAAATGTTGTTTTCTTATTTTCTTTTTTATTTGAAAATGCCTTTTGATTTTAAATTTTTATTTCAAAAATTTTATTTTTATAAAAAATAACAATAATTAAGTTAATTAAAAACAATTACTTAGAATTTATATATTTTGTGGAACTAATTCTAGATAATTAAAAATATATGAATAGAACATATTAGACGTTAATAATACAAAATAGATGACTTTACCCTTAATTTCGTTTGTCACAGTGGGTGAGTGTGTGGCTCAATATGGTCCAAACGCAGGTTCGATGCCCCCGACTACTTATTATAAATTTTGTATTTTGTTACTTAGTTATTTAAAATGTAAAAGCCGCGTAAGCGCCGTAAATCCACATAAGCATATGTTACCATTTGACTAACGAAAACACGGTCAATGTATGAATTGACCTAAAATTGTTGGTTGTTGTATGAAATTTGAATATAGATTATGCTGATTATGATTTAGCACATGTATCAAGTATATGTACTGATGGGAACCGTGACATTGTATTGATATATGAATTAGTCGATTTTCCCTTGTTTAGTCTATATACTGTTACACAGAAAATGTACGAAACAAAAATCTCGTGTTATTTATTGTTGTATATTATAACGTTTCGGCACTTATTTGTAATATAAAGTAAAAACTATATAAATTAATAATGTTGAAACTATCGTAATTTCTAAATTAATAGAGTTATTAATTTACAAAAACATTGTTTTCTAGATTTCTTTATTTAAAATATATGTTTTATAAATTAATAAAAATAATTGATTTTAGTGTATATACATTAATTAAAAATTTTGAAATTTAACATTCATATTATTTGGTGTATATAAAATTTAAATGTGGTTTCAGATATAATTTTACTAAATCTCATCAAAGATATTAAGTGTTAAGAAAATATAAAGATAGTTCATTGTCAATATAAAACAAATAATATAATAATTTTTTATACTAATGTAAATGTATATAAATATAAATTATTAATTTGTAATTTTAATAGAACCATATATTTACATAGGATTTTTTAAAAAGTTATTATCTTATTGATTAGTGACATATTTTGAATGAGTCCATCGTGAGACCAGAAAAATTTATTAATTTATGATATTTATTAATTTATCAAATTTGTTGAGTTTCTACTATACTATACAATCAAACCTTTTGACTCTACAATTTATACAATTAGTTATGTTAAAGCTTGGTTACATTGGTGCAGAAAGCCATGTAAGCCTTGGCTTGCATTACATAGGAAGAGATGAGTACGTTCCAAGACAAAATGATGAAAAAGTCGTAGGGGAAGCCATAAAGGATTAGCGTGGGAGATGAAACTCAAGAGAAAGAGCACTGATTTTGTTATATGAACAAAATTGACCCTACTTTCCAACTTTATTTGTCAGTTTTTTTTTCTTAGACTATGGTTTAAACAGAGTCTCTGATATAAGTGATGTCTCACATTATTTATAGGCTTAAGTCAAAAAAATACTAACAGTATATTTACTAATATTAAAAAGTAGTTTTAAAAATTGAGAGCTATTTATATATATATATATATGTCTCATATTTATTTTGAAATTATAAGCTCTAAATTTAATAATATATCTAATTTTTAAAATTTAAACCATAGTTTATATATTTATAATCTAAATTTTGTTTCAACTCAGGAATATATGTTTGAAATCACTTCACCCGCTAATGTTTAAACCACAGTCGGTCAAACTTTAAACCCTACCAAATTGAAAAGAAACATTCAAAGAGATGTGCCAAGCTTTTTGCAATCTTCCTTTCTTTATTTTTAAGGAAATTCATTACCATAATAGTTCGTCTATAGTATAATGGTAGTGTTGGTGTTACTTAGTCTAGTGGTAGTGACTTCGAAGCTCCATACCAGCATAAAATTACTATCAGGCGCTAAATATCTCTGTTACAAAAAAAAACAAATTCATTACAATTGGGAGACACATTCAAAGAGATGTGCCAAGCTTTTTGCAATCTTCCTTTCTTTATTTTAAAGGAAATTCATTACAATAATAGTTCATCTATAGTGCAATGGTAGTGTTGGTGTTACTTAGTCTAGTGGTAGTGACTTCGAAGCTTCATACCAGCATAAAATTACTATCAGGCGTTAAATATCTCTGTTACAAAAAAAAAAACCAATTCATTACAATATAAAAACCGTACAAAAATCTGAAGTTAATGTGAACCGTGTTTTTACCAATGATTGTCTTGGGCATGCGTTACGTTCAAAAGTAGAGATAAAGTTCTTTTTTTGTCGACAAAAGTAGAGATAAAGTAGTAAAAATTTCTAGAACTTTTCTCATTAATAAAACTGAACAACTATATATATATATATATATTATATAATATATTTATATTTATAAAATAATAAAAACGCACACGTGCATGTATTTTTGCGTGTGCTCACATGTAGATGCCAATTTGCCAAGAGAAACTCGGTGCTGTATATTAGAGTTTATGTTAACAAATTTTAAAAGTCGACAGGACTAAAATTTTTGTAACCGAAATTTCTTTATTAATGCTAGCTTTTTGCAATGAAATGAAAGTGCGAAGAAAAGCAAAAGGGCTTTTTGATTGCAAGTTTGAGACTAAGGTCATGATGATACGGCTACCTTTTTTGAGTCTTTGGTCGGTCCGACAATCTGTGTGTCTTGTGTTCACTCTGTGTTTGTTTTTGTTTTTATTTAACAGTGAAAATCTGAGTTTGAGTCCGTAATTTTTCCTAGATCCGGAATTATGTTTAAAATATTTCGATTTAGCGAATAACTCTCCGTATCAAAGGTGATTTGAACCCAGAGCACAGGAAAACCAATCTTTTTGTGTTACCAATTGGCCACCAACATCTTATAAGAAAATCTCCAAAAATACACTATATTTTGAGGTTTGCAAAACTTTATATTTGAAGTTTTAAAAATATTATTTTCAAAAATTAAATTTCAAACTTAATTTCAAAAATATGTGTATTTTATATTATAGTCCTTATATTTATCATAGTTAACTTAAATTCATAAAAAAATTATACATATTACATATATAAAACTATTACAATAATATTAATTATTAAAAGTTACACTAAAATATAAAATTTAGGTGAAATACAAAATTAAATATTAAACTAAAAACAAAATATTATATATTTCCATAAAACTGTTTCCGTAAGGCTTCTATATATGACTAACTATTGCATTACAAAGTAAAAATGATTTTCTTTATTTTTAATTTGTAGCTTACGAGCCAAAAATTGTTTAAATTGGATATTCTCATTTCCGCCATTTCAACTATTGCTCCTGCCACTGATCTTGTATCCCTATTGACAAAAAACATTTAATCTGTTTGGACAATATTTTGGGTATTTTTTTTTTTGATAATCTAGGTAATCTGGACATTCCGGAGGAAATCCAACTAGCGCCTAAGTACACCTCCACAGAAGCATCCTAGAAGGCCGCTTTTTCTACCCCATTTTAATCGACGATGGTCAACGGGATTAGAATCCGGGTCCGTATGAGGGTCAAAGCTCCTTCAAGACCATTGGGCCGTCCTCGCTTGGTTCCAAATCAAAATTTTCTTAACTATTACTCCTTCCATTCGAAAATATAAGATGTTTAGAGAAAATTTATGTTTCAATATATAAGATATTTTCATATTTCTAGGTAGCTTTAACTTTATTAAAATCTGTGCAACCAATCAAATTTAATAATTCTATTTTGCAATTGGTTGAATAGTTTTAATTTATAGTTTTCATATAAAAAATTAGATAAAAAATAATTTTCTTAATAAGCGTCTTTTACCTAGAACATCTTATATTTTGGAACATAGGGAGTAGTATTTTGGGTATTTTGAAGGTTCCAAATCAAATTTTCTTAATTATTAGTGTTGTTGTAATATTTAAATTTTTGTAATAGTTATGTATCCATGTACTTTTTTAAAACATTTTTTTTTGTTAAGTTTCTTTCGTGATATTATTATTTTCTAAATTTAGTTTTAATTTGTTTTTTTTTTAATTATTTAATTTTATGTGTAAAGCATAAAGTTATATAAACAAATTTAAAATAATTATGAGATATAAAATTTGTAAAGATTAAAACGATATACGACAAAATATGATGAATAATTGTAATGACTAAAATGCAAATAAAAGATAAAATTTTGAAATCCCTTATATATTATTTGAGAAGCATTACAATATTTTTTTGTAGCCACATGTCATCACTAGAATGATTCTTAGAATCCTTAGAGAAATAGGTTGGTCCATCTAAATATATAATAAACTTTTTATTAAACTAACCATAAATACATTATTAATGTGCTTCATTATTTTCATAAATAAAATTACGGAATTATCTAATATGGCTAAAGTATATATGACAATTAATGATTTTGAATAATAAAGATTTGATAAAAATAAGTGTGTTTTATATTATATTTATTTAATTTTAAACTATTAAAGTAAATTAAAAAACCATAGTAACCATTTAATAAAAATTAAAAGTTTTCTTTATATGTTATATTTTGAATTTTTAAAAACGAATATAAATTACTAAAACCTTTAAAAGTTTCACATTCAAATTTTGTGATTTATGATTTAAAATTTTTGTTATGATATGATATAAATAATTAAAAAATTATATAAGTTGAAAGTCTCATTTAATAAGTATTAAATATATATATATATATATATATATATATATATATATATATATATATATATATATATATATATATATATATATATGTATATATATATATATATCATTTCGAATTAAATTATATGTCATATAAGAAAATACATAAATATCTTAATTTTGAAAGTACTTTGAACAATTTGTTTTTGATAAAAAAATTTGAAAAAATATTGACAGCTTAATTTTTAAAAATATTATAAATTACTTAAAGTATTAAATTATATAAAATAATTTATATATATAACATTCATCCCGCGCAAGGCGCGGGTCTTAACCTAGTTCTTTTTTTAAAAAAAAAGCAAAACACTTCATCTTTGAAGTTATAAAGTGTTTTTTGGAGATATTCTTAGTATCATATGTGCTTTTTTAATTCATTTTTATTTTGTATTATTTTCGGTTATAGAATTTATCTAGCCTCCGATACCCTATAAGGGAATGTAAAGTAAAATCTGGACTGAAATAAGACAATATTTTTGATTTTCTTTTTTTCTCTTATAGCTAGTTAGCTACACTCCTAGTCCTTAGTTTAGCTTTCCGTAAGTTGAAAGCAAAGACGACTTGCAGAGTTACTTTTCAAGTTGCACACTGTTGAAAAACCTAGACGTTGTAAATGCTTTATCCATGTATCAGGACATATATTTATATGCATCTCTAGCCTCTAGGTTTAGAGATCCAAGTATATAATAAAACCCATAACAAATTAAGTAAATTTGTGTTCTTATCTTAAGATGAATTTTATCATTGGCAGTAGACAGTAGACACTAGTATTTGTAAATATATGATATTCAATATATTTTTCATAATTATGTGTATGTGAGGTCTAGTTAACTTGAATCTTAGAGCATCAGCATTAGTGAACCCCTTGGAAGGGGTTCACAAAGCATTTTTTTATTATTATTTTTTTTCTGTTTGATTTTTGTTTTTAAGCATATAACCAGACCAACCGCGGGCCGCCACGTGTCGTGGGGCCCGCGCTACAGTGATGATCCGGGTTCAGTGCAGTGAACTTCTAAGAGGGAGGTTCATTGCTTTTGTTTATTTTAATATTTTTTTTTTTCGAAAACTGTGTGAACTCCCCATGGAATTCACTAATGCAGATGCTCTTAGTCTCGGCTGGAGATTATAAACTCATTCTCTTTTTCATGATTAACAAAGTGTGTATCATAAATAGCTAAAAAGAAAAACTGATTCTTACGAATTCAGGTGCCGAGATAGCATATTTTCTTGCCAAAATCTTTCCAATAATGTACAAGATGATGATCAGTATTAATACAACTCCCTCGCTCACTCAAATCATGAGTTCCTCTCTCAAACTTTCTCACTCTATTCCACATACATGCGCAAATGCTCTATTCTTGCCTTTTAACATGATCGTATACGAAAAAAACATTAACGTATACGGTATAACCAAATGGCCCCTCCACCTGTAGACGTCTCTCGGATCTCGTACCTCATGAACCACAAGATTCCTCATGACTATTTCAATAGTGAATAAACGCACATCGATTTTTTTGTGAGCGAAAGACTCTAAAGTCTAAACTGCTCACAGGGCCGGGCCTGACAATTACCGGCCCAAAAGCAAAATAATTTTTTTGTTCTTTTACTTTAAAAAAATCATGAAAAACATTGAAAATGTAACAAAGGCGTTAGAACCCGGCCTCCTAAGATAATTATGCATCATTACCGCTAGACCAAAGACTATCTTCTGTTGTTTATGGCCCCTAAAATATCTAATAATAATCCGGCCCTGAAACACATGCTTCACCTGCCTAGGCCCGGCCCTGCCTGCTCATAGACTCATAGTATTCAAACCTTCTATTTGGCAGAAGCTTAATATCTTGTTTGTTTAATTTTAAATTTGGTTTATTGTGTATTTTGTAATAATGCCGTTTATATTGATAGTAAACCGATTGGTAGTTAACTTTTATCACGATTTCGATCAATGAAAAAAATGAACTATTGATCGGATCATGCAAAAATATGACTTTATCTGCTAAATTAGAATTCACTGCCAAATGTGTTTTTGTTCCAACCATTGTGTAACTTCCCTACAGGGGATAGTCTGGTTCACAATAATATTTTCTATGATCATAATACCAGACGATGTCGTAGATGAGTGGCCTCCGTAAAATCCAAAATCCAGTAGATCAAAAATGGAACATATAAAATCCTGATTATGTTTTCAGCAATTAAAAAAGAATTAATAGTACGTAAATACATTCATTTCCTCTATTATGTGCTCCACTCTCTAATAATAGAGCAAGTAATAACTAAGTTTAGTGGTCTAAAAAGAAACAATACTTTTAATTAATTCCACCATATTTGTTAAGTTAAAAATGTTTGTAAGTAAGAATGTATCTAGCTTTTAGGTTAACTAGAAAAATATCCAAGATAAAGTTTAAAGCTAATAAAAAAAAAGTTTAAAGCTAATAGAATTTGAATGATGCTTGGCTTTGGACTTTGGGTTTACGGATGTCACCCTATAAAATGTTTGTATATTCCATTTAATGTAACTCAATATTTATGTACAGATTAGAAGATATCGACAATGAAGTATTAAATCTATGAATAATCTAAAGAATCTTAAACCCATTAACCTTTTTGCTTTTCTAATAATTCCACCACAATACAAACACACAAGTTGCAAACTCGATATGTAATTGGAACACTATTATAACACAAATGCATATAAGTGTTCCTAAATAAATCTGCATATGAAAGCAAGCTTTTTCCCTTTTTAACTCTCTCAACTCCTACCTTCCTTTACCAACCTTTACTTTCTTTTCACACACACACACATATGTATATATAGAGGGAGAGAGAGACCTTTATGACTTCATAGAAGAGAGTGATGTGCTCAAAGAAAGAAGTAGAAAGTTCAGGAGCCATGAACAACATACAAAATCACCCAAATAACCTCTTCTTTCACCAACTTGTCTCCCATCATCATCACCAAGAACCTTCTCAATCCGAAACTTTCAGAGCCCCAGGTTACAACGTCGAATCCGGATTCACTATCTTCTCCCAGGACTCCGTTTCCCCAATATGGCCTACTTCGACCCAACCACAGTTCGATCCATTTACTCCTCCTACTCCTCAGGCATCTTTCTACGGGAGTTTCTTCAATAGAAGCCAAGCTCATCATCAGGGATTACAGTTTGGATACGAGGGTTTTGGTGGAGGCACGTCAGCAACGCATCATCATCAAGAACAGCTTCGGATCTTGGCAGAGGCTTTAGGTCCCGTAGTGCAAGCCGGGTCGGGTCCTTTCGGGTTACAAGGTGAGTTAGGGAAGATGACAGCACAAGAGATCATGGATGCTAAAGCTTTGGCTGCTTCAAAGAGTCATAGTGAGGCTGAGAGAAGACGAAGAGAGAGGATCAACAATCATCTTGCTAAGCTCCGTAGCATATTACCCAACACCACCAAAGTAAGTCACAATACTTCAAGTTTTCACATTACATTCATGATTCATGACAAACCATTAAAATTTAAAATGAAACTTTAATATAAAAATAATATCACAAACAATGTAGAGTTGAAATGGACAAACATAGAAGCTGTGAAATGAAAGTTCATGTCACATTTTGTCTCTTTGTTTTTTTTATTACATTTAGGGTTTTATAAAAAGAGCTAAGTTATTCAAAGGTTTTCTCTTGAATCATGGATCTTCTGTGTATTTGTTAAATTCCCGAGGAGAGAATCAGTCAGAGACAGTTGAATAAATAAAAAGTGTGGGAATATGGAACGTTGATGTCGCTTCTTGGTTAATTGATGTAATAAAGAGAAACAAACGGCGCTGCTCAAAAAGAATAAAAGCAACAAAAATTACTTATTGCTGGACCAAATCATCACTTCGTCGACCACATCATTTTCTCCTCGATAATAACAAATTTATGTTTTGTGATTATTTTACGTTTGAGATTATGATGTGTTTATCTTTTGGTATGCAGACTGATAAAGCGTCATTACTAGCAGAAGTGATTCAACACGTGAAAGAGTTGAAGAGAGAGACTTCAGTGATCTCGGAGACAAACTTGGTTCCAACAGAGAGCGACGAGTTAACGGTGGCTTTCACAGAGGAGGAAGAAACCGAAGATGGCAGACTCGTAATTAAAGCGTCGCTTTGTTGCGAAGACAGGTCGGATTTATTGCCGGACATGATCAAAACGTTGAAATCGATGCGTCTCAAAACGCTCAAGGCCGAGATAACCACCGCCGGAGGACGAGTCAAGAACGTGTTGTTTGTCACCGGAGAAGAGAGCTCCGGGGAGGATATGGAAGATTATTGTATAGGGATGATAGAGGAAGCTTTGAAGGCGGTGATGGGGAAGTGTAACGTTGAAGAATCATCTTCTTCTGTGAATGCTAAGAGACAGAGAATGAGTAGTCACAACACTATTACCATCATCGAACAACAACAATATCACCATTAAGGTAATCAAGTTTTAATCAATATTGTACGTCATGTTATACTATGGATATGTGTGCTTGTGTGTGTGTCTGTATAACGGAGATATTTGTATCCATTAAGGGACTTGGTTTGGTTATGAGTACTTTCTTTTGGTTGTTATATATGTTGATTTGGTTATATGATTTTTCTTTTTTTCTCTTATGCATGAGTTTTGCACCATTTTTTTGTTTGCTTACAAATGTTAAAGTGAAACCAAAAAGAGACAATGAAGAAGTACAGGAAACGTACCAAAGATGATGTGTACCATTAATGATTTTAGTCGGGTTCGGTTTGGAGAAAACAAGAAGAGACAAGTTTGGATTCTGAGCTTTGTACGTTGATGCACCTCTGACTCTTTTGCCTTGTGTATTTACGTGTCTCTAGTGCAATCTTTTTTTCGTGCAAAAGATTTTACATATATCCATTTCTCGTAAACAACCAGCATTGAGGAGTTAGACCTTAAAGGACCAAAACACAAGAAAAATAACCGCACAGGAGTTTCTCAACTCTGGGATCAAAGGGGTTAATTAGTTACATTAGTACTGGTTTTATTTCAGTATGAAACTGGCTGGCCACTTGATCATTTAGGTTTCGGTCCACACGGTTTATCCATGCAGGAAGGCACCACTCGTTAAGGACTTGCCCAACTCCAAAACTAGTCAAAACCCATAAACAAAGAACCAAAGAACCATCACAATATTAAAAAAACGGTTTGTATAAATTGCTTCACAAAAAAAATTGTACTTGACAAGAAATAGCGATCTCTTCTAAGTAGCTTAGTGCATATTTTGAAAATAAGAAAATAAAAAAGAGGTGAGGGGTGGTATTTTGGAATATAAACTTTCTTTGAATTGTGAGAAACCCCATATAAGACATATCTAGTGTTTATTGATTTAACCGAATATAATTATAAAACTAAAATACTGATTTTTTTTTTTTTTTTGAGAGAGACTTGTGTGGTTTTCTCATGGACGCTGCTGATGCATGATCGACAGACGATTGTGATTGGTCATGCGATTAGTCATGACGAGGAGATTACGTAATTAACGTCGTATTATGTCATGCCACATTTCTAAATTATGTTATTTTTTTAGAAAATGAATATGGTGATGATACATTAACAAAAAAATTATGAAAAAACAGTTATCAAACTATGAGCAAGGATGCCTGAGAATTGCTCAAGCCTCAAAGAAAGCCACCGGGTTCATTTTGTGGCATTATCGCCATAAATTCCTATTCAAGCTCCAAATCACAAGAAATTTTTTTAAAAAAAGGAGAAAAAGAAAATCGATTTTTCAATTTCAAATAATAAATTATAGGAAAATAGTTTTGTTGATGAATATCTTCATGTATTAACGAATCTGCAACTTCTTCGAACTTCTCCATCAACGAAACTCTCAGAATTCAAAATGTTCCCCATCTTCACCATCGACTTGGAGAATTGCTCAAAGAAAGCCACCTGATCCTCCGCGTACTTGCTCACTATCCGCCGTGTCTGTAACCCGAACATGCTCGTGTACATCTCTTGGTCAGAATTCAGCAACCCTTCTCCTCTCATCAGCGTGTGGTAGATCGAGTTGTCAAAGAGATTCGGCGTCACATTGTCCATCGCCGTCACGTTGCTGCCACCTTCTCCGCTGCTCGCAGGACATATCTCTCTGAGGCTCGCTAGGTACGTCTCCGACACCGGATTTAGTGCTGACGTCACATGAAAATCTCCATAGATACGGGATCGGAAGTTCCGACACTGTGCCTTCCCGATCGTGTGGGCTCCTATATAGGTTTGGTCAAATGTTAGGGTTTAGTGTTCGGTCTTATGTTACAATAATCCGGTCTACAACGATATCAATAATTAATCCCGGTTTAACTTGGTTTAGAGGATTGATCTTACCAGAAAGAGCGACCATGTCTTCCACAGAGAGACCCTGATTATGGAATTTAGAGATGATGCTGATCAGACCCTCTTCAGGAGTTGGAATGTTCGATGTCGCAAGCTCGTAGCTTGCTGCCTTTGAATCTTTTCTTCCCACAGGAACGTCCCAGTAAGGCCCACCAACCTTAACAATATGAATATGTCGTTTCAGTTTCATAATTCATAATATGTTTTTTTTTCTGATAAACCCACATGAGGGACTAATAATATGTACCAGTATTGTAGCATCTCTAGCAGAAATTGTAAGTAGATCAGCGCAAGAAACGACTCCAGGACATTCAGATTCAATTATGTTCTTGATTCTGTCTACGATTTTGTATCCTTTCAGTGAGTTTATGTTGGGAGAGGCTTTCTTCTCTCCCTGAAATGTCTCTGTTTCATCTAGTAACACTGATCCATCGCATCCCTGAAATACAATTTAAACCCTTTTGGTTAAATTCAGCTAAACTCTGTCTATATTTCATTAATAATCTAAAAAAGAGTTGGTAATAGTAGATGCTTTATGAGTTTGCTTTACATGAAGAGGAAGTGTCATGAGGCTGAATGAATGAGGATAGAAAGGTGGGAAAGATCCCTTGTGTCTCAAGCAAGGTGTGTATATACTATTTAATTTGTACTTACTTGGACAAAGCAGTCGTGGAAGTGTAAGCGGATAAGTATGGCTGCATTCCTTGGATCTTCCTTCACTATGCATTCCATTTCTTTCTTCACTACGTCAAATACGGTTGGGCAAGTAGATTTGTAATAATCTAGGGTTAAGGGAAAATCCTTTCCCGGTACATCAAAGGAAAAGCATGGGATAAAGATGGCATGAACGATAAACATCATAAGGAGTTTCATAGTTCTTCTCTTGAAACCCTTTTCGGTCCAAATTTTTGGGGACATGTAAAAGTGTTTATGGGAGGTGATGAGTTATAGAAAGATGGTAGGACTTCAAAGAGATATATATGTTTGAGAGCAGAGGGTATAGTAGGGTTTTAGTTTTCTTGTGTCACAAGGGTTGAGAAATTGGTGAAGTGAGATGCAACTAATTTTGTGGGATAGTTGTTGGGTTTTTCTATCACCCAGATGGAAGTTTATTTGAATAGTACGTAGTACATAGGATTACCAAACCAAAATATTATATTATATTACCATGAAGTTTACAATGTCCACATCTGAATTAGATTTTTCTGAAGAGGCAGATCTTTTTGTATGTTTCCAAAAGTTCAACCATGCTCACTCAAACTTATTCTTGAAACAAATCTATAAGTCTCATTGTTTTGTATTTTTCATCTGATTTTATTTATTTGGTGACAAACTAAGTAACCTTTTTGTTTGAAGTTCCATATTTTGAGATATGATTTGAACGCCGGTTGTGATACGACAGCAAGGTCTATACTTACTTTGTGAAAAGCAAATAATTGTGGTGAATTTGGAACTATAACCGCCTAATTTGCATAATAATGTCATGAGTAATTGGTGAGGTATGTAGGTCGCCAATAGGATACATGATACTGAGTATTGGAATCGAATGAGTATATATATATATATTTTTTTTTTTGAAAAAGATTTTTCTATTTAAATTGCATGAGACCGAAAAAGTTTTACAGAGTTTTAAAAACTCAGTTGGCCAAGTGGCCTAACATATCAAACAGATACAAACTTGAATCAGTAATTTGTTGGATGGGTTTTAAGTAGAGAACCACAGCTGAAGCATAGAAGAGGAGAATTTTGGCCTGTCGATTCTTAGGCTGGAGATTCTGTTTTTTACGGTGAGCTTGATCTGCGCGACCAGTCCGTCCGGGGAAGAGAAGTGAGCATTGTGCAGTCGACCATTCCTCTCTGTCCAAATCGCATAAAGGGTTGCCTGCCAGCATAGAAGTAGGAGAGTCTTTTGTACCTTAGCTGAAGTGTGGTTCTTGATTTGGGGGAGCAAGTCAGTCCATTGACGCGTTGAAACAAAGTTACATTTTGCTGCGATAATTCTCCATACATCCCAAGCAAAATCACAATCAAAAAAAACAATGAGCAATTGACTCATCAGCCACATTACATAGGAGACAGCATGGGTCAGTTTGCAGCCCCCAACTTAAGATTCTGTCGCGAGTGGGGCATCGGTTCCTGACCATCAACCACACTAAGAACATATGTTTGGGTGTACCACCTGAAAACCATACCTCTTTGTGCCAAGGGACAAGAGGAGAGAGAGGACGGAGCAGATTGTAGAGTGCGCCAGTTCGGAATTTCAATTGTCTTTTGTTTCCAGGCCACCATTCAAGTTCATCATTTGCATCATTTAAAGTGAGGGTAGAGATGTATGAAATAACCTCTAGTTGCTGATCTGAACGCGCATTTGGTAGGATCCATCCTCCATTCTCCCAGAGTTCAGCGAGAGTAGTTCTTGCAGCGACAGGGAAGCGCCTCGCGCCTGTGGTACCAAGGTAGTCCGTGAGCTTTCCATAAGGTGACCAGTTTGATGACCAAAAGAAGGTGGTTTCTCCATTGTGAACACGCTTCCTAATCCAAGGGAAAATAATTTCCCTCGAATGAGTATATTGCATTGGGTTGTTCTTTTTTTTTTTTTTTTTGCTAAAAAGGTTTGCTCTTTTCTTATATGTACAGAGATGTATACAAGAAAGGTAAGACAATATTCTAGGAGATACAAAAAAAAAAACTAATTACAGAATAGGTAGCTGTTGATAGACAATTGTGATTATGTTTTTTCCATACTCTTACAGATGAATCCTTTTTGGTCAATATTTGAGTTTCTCTTAAGTCTCAACGAAAGAATGTTAAGAATTGGCGTCTTTTTTTTTGTCTACGATTAACATTCCATACACTTACAGGATGTGCAGCTGTTGATAGACAATTGTGACGTCTCTTTTTATTTTGGTGCGAATGTTAAGAATTGACGTCCTTTTCTAACTAAGCTCAAAAACTTTTAAATAACAACATTGTAGTGAATGATTAGTTAGGCTTTTCAATTGTTTAATTTTATTTATTTTTAACTTATCAAAGCTAACCAATTATGATATAGTTTTATTTTAAATAGTCAAACATACATAAAAATTCTACAAATTTATACCAATTATTCTAAAAAATACAAAAGAAAAAAATTTGTTTAATGTATATTTGGTAAAAGGCCTACCTCTCTGTTATTTAAAATAGAATCTGTAAAAGACCATCCATTATATAAAATAAATTTCAAAACTCATAGATAAAGTTTATTAATTTTAAGAGTACTATATTTTCGAATTTTAAGAATTATTTTTAATTTTAATTTGAAAACTTTTAATCAAGAAAAAAAAGTAAATCTCAGTGGCTTAAATGGTGGTCTTGTGAGACCCACATTAATATTGTTTTAGAAAACCAAACACATTGGTCTCTGTTAATCAAATCAATGTACTGTACCACGACATAACGTTTATTAAGCAAGATGTCTTTCCACAGTCTCGTCTAAACTTATTTTTGTGGTCTCATCTAATTGCGTTATGATTACTTCTTTAGAAGGTGATGAGCACAACTAAGAAAATCTTTGAAAAACACAAAAAAAAATGGCATGATATAGAAGAAAAAAACACAAAAAATGGCAGAGAAATATAATCGAAAGTTATGATGTAACATCAGAGTTTTTTGTCATCTTATCTAAGATGGTAACCAAATCCTGAAAAATGGTTTTAAGAAGTATAGTGGTGTGTCTAATTTAAATGAGAAAACATTCCAAAATATATACATAAAAATACAATAATATATGAAATAATTTCACATGGGAGACTTATGAGCAAGAGACAAATGAATCCATGGAGAAGTATACCTGACAGAAGCAGGCATTTGAAGTAAAGCAAAAAGTTTGGTGCAAAGGGGACATACCCACTTTTAAAAACTTTTTAACAGCATCCAATTAACATGACATTTATGATTTAGTTTTAAAAAACATATTAGCATAATTTGTTCTAAGTTCATAGACTCATCATCATTTACCAACAACATGAGTAACCAATATTCTAGAACCCATCAATATACGTATGAGAGTGAAAGAGAAGCAAATTCAAATTCTCTCTTTTTAATCTTTTTCTCAACTACTCACCCACCTTAAGTGTCGAAAGGAAACAATATCAAATTCAACAAGTTATATATAATCTAACATTGGCCGACAAATTAGTGTAAGCTTAATCCCATTACTAATGAAATAACGATGTTATAGAGAGAAACAGTACTCACACGTGTAGGATCAAGGATGAATGATAGTACAAAGACCCACATGAGAAAAATACAAAAGAGTCTCCCAAAGAAACAAGCTTGGAGGCATTTACGATGTGTACAGTTTCCTCATATGTTTCCACTCATGAGACCCACAATGCGTATTATTATATGTACTATGAGGATCCAATTTCGTAAATTCCAAAATTGAAATTAATTTAAATGCTCAAAAGAAGGGTCGTCAAAGTCTTACTACACCATCCCCCGTCGTTATTGTTCCCCGTCGTTATTGTTATATCTGGAAGCTACCACACTTGATTTGCTTAGCTGTAACCAATATGGATTCCAAATGACTGATAATATGAATTTTCTACAGTTTTCACATATATTAAAAATATACGTAATATTTACAATTAAATATATTATTTTTACTATACATTTTTCAAATAACTATTAATAAACAATGTTTAAAAGAAAATCTATCTTTTGAAAACACCAAAGGATATCAATAATCCGGTTGCATGACCTTCAATCCAAATGAAAACATTTCTATATTTTGGGAGGGAGAGAAACCAAAAGGCTGCAACACTTTTTATGACCAAGACAGGACTGGGAAAGAAGAAGAAGAGTATTAAAGGAATGAGGAAGAGGAACAGCTCCGAACCTAATTAAGAAAATGAGTTTTTTTTTTTTTTTTTGTGCACAAACTACTTCATTTAAATTAAGGGTTCGTTACAAAAGCTTTCAAGGTTTGCTTTGCCACCATATCAGCAGCCATTACAGAGCTTCTGTTTACCCAATGAAAGGAAACTGAACTAAAACATTCCGATAGAGTTCTAATATCCGAGAGGATTCCATGCAAATCTGAGATGTTTGAGCCCTCTTGTATTGCTGTCACCAATATCTTCGAGTCCGATTCAAAGGAGATTTGCTTGTAATCCCATAAAAGTGCCTGCTCCATTGCTGTAAGCATAGCTAGACCCTCCGCCACGAGGGGTGATTTCACGTGTGTGAAAATCTCTGAGTCTGATCTGACTTGACCACCACTCTGAGTTGTGAAAAACCAGGCTGCTCCCGCAGCCATCTTCTCTTCATTCCATGCCGCGTCCGACTTGCAGACTATGTCAAGTCTTTGTTCCTCCATCCTTTTAACTCTTCCAGTCTCTGTTGCCTTCGGTTGGATTTGGGCCGCTTCCCATTCCTTTGCCTCTACCAATGCCTTTGTAATCACTTCCTGCTCTGAGAAAACCTTCTCCCGAAAGATCTTGTGGTTCCTCGCTATCCATATAGTCCAGACAATCCAGGCCGCGATGTTACAAGTTTTAAGCCCAACTGGGGGAAGACAACTAGCTTGTTGCACCCTCTCCCATCCCGCTGTGAAATCTCCCACGTCATCCAACACAACACTGTCTTTGAAAGGCGCTTTTCTCCATACATCCTGCGCAAATTGACATTTGAAAAAGACATGCTCTATTGTTTCAATCTCACCACATCGTACACATACGCCGCTTGGGATAATGTTCCGCACAGCCAAGCTCTCATTCACCGGTAGACCTCTGTGCTTTGCTTTCCAAATTAGGAGCTTAAGCTTCATGGGGCTTTTAATATCCCAGATTTTCCTCATCCATTGGTAGCTTCCTTCCTCCCTGGGTGTTGGCTCCTCTGTTTTTCCTTCCACTGCGGCCTGATATCCTGTTTTTGTGCTATATACTCCCGAGCTATGCTTCAGCCATATCCTCTTGTCTGGTGCTCCTTCTTTGCTTGGTTTGATGCCATAGATTTGTGGGGCTGCGCTTGGTAAGGTTGCCTCAATCTTTTCTTTGTCCCAGCTGCGAGAGTTCTCCTGAAACAGTGACTTGACTAGATCATCCTTGGTTTGTTCAGTGGCTGGTCCCATAGGTCTCTCCAGCTTATTAGTATCTAGCCATGGGTCATTCCACAGTTGTATCGATTCTCCGTTCCCCACTGCCCATCCTAGATGCTTAACAATTAGGTCTCTGCCAATTAAAATGCCTCTCCACCCATGGGAACAGGAAGCTGGTGCGTGGGAGTCTAAAAACGAGCTATCTTTGCAGTATTTCCCCGTAAGAATTCTCGCTAACAGGCCATTCGGATTGGTCAGTATACGCCAGCTTAGCTTACCCAGCAAAGCGTCGTTGAAACACTGGAGATCCCGTATTCCTAAGCCCCCATCATGCTTGGATCTTGTTATTTTTGCCCAAGATATCCAGGACATCTTCTTGTGGTCATGATCCGAGTCCCACCAAAAGCGCGTTAATGTGGATTGTATCCTTTTGATGAGAGACATTGGCAACTTGAAGCAAGACATCGAGTACGTCGGCATCGCTGAGAGGACTGATTTGAGCATAACCAATTTCCCCGCTGCAGATAAGAACCGAGTCGTCCAGCCGATAGCTTTCTGCCGTATCCTGTCGACGATTGAAGTGAAAAGATCTTTTTTCCTCCGGCCAAAGTGCTCTGGCAATCCCAAATACTTCCCCACTCCCCCCTCCTTTTGGATATCTAGATTCCTCTTCACCTTATCCTTCAACTCCTGCGGTGCTTTGCGTGAGAAGGTAATGGCCGATTTCATTTTGTTAATCTTCTGTCCCGAGGCTTGCTCATACTGTCTCAGTATGTCGTTTAGTGTCTTGATGCTTTGCTCATTAGTCCTACAGAAGAACATCGTGTCATCCGCGAAGAGGAGATGATTAACTCGCGGACATTCTGTTGCCACTCTTATTCCTTGTAGAGATCCATCGATTTGAGCTCTTGCACAGAGCCCGGATAACACTTCGCTGCACAGAATAAATATATACGGTGACAACGGATCACCTTGTCGGATCCCTCTTTCCGGGACTACTCTCCCTTTGGCTGCGTCGTTTATCAGGAAGGAGAAAGACACGGTCGTGACGCATTGCAGTATCAATTGGATCCATTTCTGGTGGAAACCCATCCTCTTAAGCACCAACTCAATAAAATTCCATTCAAGCCGGTCGTATGCTTTGCTCATATCGGTTTTGACAGCCATGGAGCAACGTTTACTAGCTTGTGATGTTTTGAGGAAGTGAAGGACCTCGTGCGTGATGAGAACATTGTCGGATATTGCTCGGTTTGGAACAAACGCGGATTGATTCTCCGAGATCAGGTTTGAGAGAATCGGATGTAGTCTTCGGGTAAGAAGCTTAGAGATTATTTTGTAGTAGACATTGCATAATGCAATTGGTCTATAATCTGCTACAGTCCGAGTTCCTTCGCCTTTCGGGATCAGTCTAATATGGGTCTCGTTAATACCGTCTGGCAACCGTCCTGTGTCAAAGAACTTGCACACTTCCCGCACTATATCAGGCCCCACCGTGCTCCAATTAGCTTGGAAGAAGGCCGCCGAAAAACCATCCGGGCCCGGGGCCTTATCAGAATGGATAGAAAAAGCAGCCAGTTTAATCTCATCTGTTGTCGGGGCTTTGATCAACATCTCATTCTCCTCCGCCGAGATCACTGGGTGTAGAGCAGTGTTGACAATGTGCTCACGTTCTGCCTCCTGAGAGGTGAAGAGTTCAGTGAAATAATCCACGATAGTTCTAGTGATCTTGTCCTCTTTGTAATGAATTCCTCCGTCTGCATCTTCGATCACTGATATTAGGTTCATCGCCTTCCTTCCTTTGGTAGTAGCATGAAAATATCCGGTGTTTCTATCACCTAGACTTAGCCAGAGGATTCTGCTTCTCTGCCTCCAGTACTCCTCTTCAGCTTTGTAGGCCTCTTTCAATTCTTGGTTAATGATATCAAGGAGCGGTGGGTCGTTGCAGTTACTCGTCATAGCCTCTTCTAAGTCTTTCCTTCGCTCCTCAATAATTTCTCTGCTATTCCTCTGTTGCTCTTTGTTCCATCTAACAATGGCACTTCGTACTATGGCGATCTTCCTGCTTACCGGGGCTCTAGTCGCCTGGTTCCAGTGTTTCTCGATGATGTTTTTCACCTCTTGATTATCCTTCAATCTTCGATCAAAGCGAAACAGCCCTTTTCCTTTTCTTCTTTCAGTATCAAAGCAGGTGGCAATTGGTTTATGATCAGACCCCTCGAACTTTAGATACTCACATAATCCTGCATGGAAATCCTCAAACCATTCACTGTTCGCTACCGCCCTGTCGAGCCGGCATCTGACCACTTGCTCATTTCGTACCCCTCGCCAAGAGAGGAAATCCCCTGCATGCTTCAGATCATATAAGTCGTTGCGTGACATGAAGGAGCGAAGTTCGACGAATGATCCTTCAGATCTTTCTACGCCCCCTGTCTTCTCTTGATTATTTAGCATGTCATTGAAGTCACCGGTTAAAAACCATGCTCCGCCTCTTGCTTCATTTATCTCTGATAACTCCTGCCACATCATTTTCCTTTTGGTACAATTAAATATATTATTTTTACTATACATTTTTCATATTCCTTTTTGTTACTTGAGATTTTTTTTTCCACCCCAAGAGCTGAATCTTTTTACAGTTGTGTGATTGACTATAGGTAAGTGAATGAAACATAGAGGCTGTGACTGTAAGTCACGTATAGCGCGAGAAGTTTTCAGCCAAAGTAGATATTACTCTCAGTTCCACTGAAATCATTCTAGTCAGGTGAAAAAGTTTTTAATTATTTTTTAATTATTTTTTACGTTCATCACTGTTTATTAAAAATGAAATTCTTAGTGCTATTTTCCTCTTAGTTTTTGTAGAGTAAAAAAATAATGTTCATTTCAACTTTTTACTATTCTTTTCCTCTGGCACTTTTCCTCTCAATTTATCGACCTTAAATTACTCTATGGGTGTGACTAAAAGATATTAATAGAGATCAATATTTACTCTAGGTTGAGCTAAAATGTTACCAATCAAGTGGAACATAAGTTTTTGTTAGTAACTCCATGTACCCTACACAAAAAAAGAAAAGAGACTAAATATTACTTTGATTATACTAGAGACTAGAAATATATGATTTTACTCTAGATATTTCTCTCTCTCATATTTTCATCTTTTACATTTTCCACTAAGTTTTACTTTTTTATTTACTCTCATTTTTTTTACCAATCACACTCTATATTGCGCTAGTTTTTTCCAGTCAGACTCGGAGAGAGAGAAGGAAAAACTAGTAAATGTTTTGTCAACCCTATCCTTTCAATCCCGTATAGATATCTCTAATAAAAGGTTTGGGAACTCTAATATTCAATCCCGTATAGATATCTCCAATAAAAGAAATGGGTAAAAAGGAACCAAAATTTATAGAAAGTGTACTATTTTTTATTTCAAGAAGGCTAGCCTTTTCTCCTTCATATATATCTGAAAATGACTTGTCTTTTAGTTCTTCAATTGAGAAAAAACAATGGTGCTAAGTTTGCCATGTGGTGATACTCACTTATGGTATTCATTTATATGAGTGATTCCATAGGCTCCAGCTTTTCTTGATTCAGAAACACAAGAAAGGAAATAGATCAGAAAAAAAAGACAGTTCTTTAAAGCCAGAGGCAGCGAGAGACACAGAGGGTAAAGAGATTAGAAGAAGCCGAGGTCGTAAAGTTATAATAAAGAAAAAGCTTAGTTAACTTTTTGTGTTGGCAATGGAGTCTCCTAGTATACATGGAGGTGCTGAGGAGAAGAGTAGTTGTGAATCAGGATGGACCATGTACATAGAAGACACGTTCCATGGGAGCCATCACTCTGAAGAATACAATGACGATAATGGTGATAATTTCCGTGTAAAAGAAGTCGATGATGATGGTGATGATGATAGTAGTAAAAATGGGAGCGATGACTCCATGACTTCTGATGCATCTTCATGGCCTAGCACTCAGCTTCCAAGGAACACCAAGAATCATGCAGAGGCGAAGAATAGTAATGCCAAAAAAGTCAATCATCAGACAAAGAACAGAGCTAGCGAAAAATCCAGCAACCAAGAAGAAGAATCTGAGTTCAAGGCTAGAACAAGAACCAATGCAGCTAGCCGTGTACGAAGTAGAGACAAGGTGAGCAAAACGAAATAAGACTCATTAATACATGGTTTTTAGTTTCCATTGCTATATCCAATGTTCTCTTTGGCTCAAGGAAAAAGTTTTCTAGAGCTGATATCAAAATCATGTAGTTTTTTTTTTTTTTCATTTGAGATGTTATTTTGTAATTGCATTGCTTTCTTTAACAGGATTATGTATTTTTGCTAAAAGCAAATCCCGTTCCTGTAACTTTAACAGGATTATATGTACCTTATCCGCACATACTCCGTTCTAACACAAAGGGAACGAGTTCTTTAATCAGTGGCCATTCAAAAGCAAAACAAGTATACTAATTAATCACTCATCATTCAAACAGTAATCAGATCCAGACATTTGTGTTTCAGATAAAACAAAGAAGTTGATGACAAACAGGAGTTTCTTAGGTTTACCAAATGGTTCAATTGGTGTGGCCCCAAAGTAGCTAACACAGCTTAGCTTTGCCTGGCAAGAGAAAGTTCTTCCGCTTTCAATGCCTTCACATGATTCTTTTTTTTTTCCTTCAAAAGAACAAATATCAATCATTCAAGATATTATCAACTTTCACAAAACTCTTCATTAATTAGTAATTACTAGTATTTTACATGAGGCGAAGAGTAAGATAATAATCTAACCTATACTAAAAGGAGCATATACTGATCAGAGAGCCTGTCCACGTAGGACATTAAAATCATCCAATCAGGAGAGTCGTTTTTGACACATCAGCAAAACCTTAGAAATGTGGGCTTCGTTTTTTTTTATCTGATTTTTTCTATGGGCTTTTTATGTTTTCTCTATCAAAGTCCAGATGTCATCAGGGTTTTCTTCTTTTTTTTTTACGATCAGAAGAGTGTCGCGTGACTCTTCACATCTCACCACCTCCGGCAGTGTCTCTGTAACGGCCTGAGTTTTCGTCACCTGAATACATTAATCCATTCAATTACGTCTTATAAATCACTCATCCCACTCTCTCGAATTAAATCGACCATATTCTTCGTGTCGACATGCTATTCCATGACGAGCAGGTAACTACGGTGAGAAACCACCGTGATTTATTAGTTTTGTACGTATTTAACAATTTTGATAGTCCGATCATATTATTGGTTTGTCAAACCGATGAACCTAAGCATTGATTCTCAGGTTACAGAGAGCTGCTCACTTAGGATTGAATCAGCGCGAGGATGTCATCGACGTTTATACGAAGGGGCTTGATATCGATCCAAACAACGTAGCTTTATAATTATGTTTGGCAGACGCTCAAGGCTTTGCGTCGAGTCCACACACCATCTTGAATCCGTTTGGGGATGGTTCCAATGGCTAGAGATGTCGGAGAAACTAACGGCTGAATATTCAGCTAGAGGTTTTTTTTTTACACAGCCTGATTTCGTTAACAATTGGTAGATGGTGATGCAACCTCTTAGAGATTTGTTGAATGTTCATTTTAGGACTCAGGCGGGTGAAGCAGCGGCGGATCAGGAGGATAAGATGGTTGTGCCTCCAAGGAAGGAGCATGGAGTACAGAAGAAATAAGACCCGCAGCATGAACCTGGGCCGAACTTTGGAGAAGGAAAGGTAAAGCTTTAAACAAGAATGGAGAATTTTACATACAAGGACGTCGAAACAATATCAGGAATTACTCAGCCATGGAAACTGATGATGAATAAATCTCTTTATCACAAATCGTGCTGCTGTTCATCTGGAGATGACAAAGGTATAATATTTATGTATATGTGTATAGTTTTCTCTATATTAGTCTACAGTTTTTATGTGATTTACTTGGTACGTGGTTGAGTTTAAATGTGTTCATGTTTGATTCAGTATTATGAGTGAATCAATATATAGTTTTTATGTATATTAGTCTATATTGATTTGTTTGGTACATGGTTGAGTGTTAATATGATCATGTTTGAATCAGTAGAATGAGTGAAGGTATAGTTTCATTGATGCCACTGAATATGCCAGTGAGATGCAATTAACTCAGGTAGCTAGCTTAATTTTTACTATATTTGGTTGATGATTTGTGTTTTTGTTGGTTCACAGGTGGAGATTAAGAATCTGAATGTGCTTTAACCGATTACCAACAGGGCCAAGCCAACGAGATAATGGGAGAAGTAACTCAGGTAGCTAGCTAAATTTTCTTGCATAACGTCACCTTAGTTTTAAAATTTGGAAATGAATATTAGTACCCCACATCGTTTATATAGAGAATTGTCTTTATGCTTGAGTGTATTTGATGCCCTAGCTGTTCTGCTTGATGAGAAATTAGCAAGATCAGGTGTGACCAAAGGTGGCCTGTGGCCGTATCGACAAACGCTAGCCTCGAGTTAGTTGGAGTTAAAAAAAGATCTCTTAAGTCCCACACGTTTGTATCTCAGTTGAATATTTTACATTGTTTTACTCTGTGTAATTCCATGTCTGTTTTTCATAAATGCAACCTCTGGAACACATTTTTATTTTACCCATAAATGTGATGCTAGACAAAGTTACTTGAAACGCAAGGCCTATAACATATTTTTGGTTTGTTAACCCTCTTCACTAAATCGTTTAACATCTGAGAGCACTGACTATTGTTTGTTATTGTTCATGGGCAGGGAGCTAATGGCTTGCCTGGTGCTGGAGCTGATAAGACAATCCTCTCTCCTGTTGTGAAGAGAGTTGTGCAACAAACACAAAAGGCTGTACTGTTGATGGTGTGGTCGAGAAAGGGAACAGCTAGGACAGATCCACCAACTGACCCCCTGTTGATGCCAGAAACACTGGAAGAAGAACCAGCTCTGGAGGATTGTCACTCCGCTAAGAAGACCTGCATAAGACTTAAGTCTGACCTAAGGAGTAAATGAATTTGCGTTAAAACTTCTCATTCTCAACCTTTTTTATTTGAGTTTTTCTTCTTCTAAGTTTTAGTTTATTTCTTTAATCAACAAAAGTTTTAGTTAATTTCATGGGAAGTCTACTTTATCAGGTTATTAATTAAATAAATAAAAAAAATTTTCACTTTCAAATTTGTGTACCTTTGAGAATTGATTTAAGAGGTTAACCTTAAGCTCCATTATACCAATGGTAAAAACTATCTTATAATCAGGAAAAATAAACCTTTATATATATGAATGCCACCATTGAAACATCGCCTCATCTCTAGAAACAGTTTCAAGGAGATACATCCCAAAAACTTGCGGCCAAAAAAGTGACAGCCACAAAGGTAGTTATTCTGAGAAGCAGTTGATTCTGAATCGATTGATTATGTACATTCTTTAAGAACACATCAAAGTCAGAGACTCAGAGTTTCTACATGAAACAAGAATAATATAACCCCAAAACTGGATTTAAGTTTGAATTGGCTTGGAGTTGGTGTATTAATTTATTATTGTGAAAAAACTAGTTATTGTAATAATATGAAATTATTACTTTATATTTTTTCAACTATATGAAATTAGTTATTGAAAAATATGATACTCTTGGAAAAAATGTAGCTATTCTTACTTTATATTTTTTCAACTATATGAAATTGAAATAGAAATCAAATAAAAAATATAAATCATTTTATTTTTCTTAATTTTTTATTTAATAATTTTGCGTTCTCTAACAAAAATATTGTTAGTGGTTTTTTCAACTCAAACCAACAAAATAAAATTTACAATATGCGAGGGCTAATAAACAAGAAGCCGAGAACTTCTAAAGACAATATGTGAGGGCTAATAAACAAGGCAATGAAGGACATGATTATGATTAGTTCACTCAAGTACAAGCCAAATCATAAGTTGGAAGAGTTATTAAGAAGATGGTTTGAAGTAACAACTTATGAGATTTACATCTATAGAACAGTTTTTCAGTTCTTAAAAATGTCTGATTTTTACATAACATTCTTTTGATAGTTAAAAAAATGATCTTAGGATAAAATAGATTATATTTATTATTTTTAGTATAAAATAAAGTCTCAATGTTTTATAAAATTAAAATATATTTAAATATAAATAGTTTTAATGTAAACTCATCCGCCCGTAGGGCGGACCAATCCCTAGTAATAATAATAATACTAATACTAATACTAATAATAATAATAATATATTTACGATATTCTTAAAATGTGTTTTACCGATTATAATTTTGAAGATAGATATTTTTATGGAATTTAATTATGTGACAAGTTTTTTGGGTTTCTCACTTAAAACTAATTGGTAGGAAATGAAGTGGTCCATATCTTTTATATATTACTCAAGTTCCTAACATATTTTCAATGTTGGATTTTCTCTCCAACATTTTCCCGCGAGAGACAATGCTTTATTTTTCTAGTAATTTCGAATGAATTGAACTTTTTTTGGGTCATCAATTCGTGGGATGATTATGTCACTTTCTGAATAGGATTAATGAGTCAGGGTGTTGGTCTGCTCTGATACCATGACAAGTTTCTTTGGTTTCTAGCTTAAAACCAACTAGATCATGACCCGCGCTTCGGAAGCGCGGGATATTTTATTCAAAATTCTATGAACAATGTTACAAATATTTTTTTAATTTATAAATTTTTTGTCTATTTAATAATTGGCATTTAAATCAACACTTTTAAATCTAACTTATACCCTCGAGCCGGTAAACCTGTTAATCTGATATGTAATCCAATTTAGATTGGTTAAAGGGTAATGGGTTAAGAAGTTTGACTTGAATCCATTTTGAATATATCATATAGTATGGCTATATATATAATTAATTGGTTACAGAGTAATATACTGCATGGTGATTATCTCATAGACTTATTGGATGGTGGTTATGAAATCTCAAAATTAGACATTATTGCACGTTGTTTATGAAATCGATTGGGCAAGATTTTTTTTTTGAATATAAGGCATATGGACCAACTGATAAATAAATGCATATAAGGTATTAAGTTAGCAAAATAGAATAAAGAAATAATTTACTAATATTAATTGTTAACTAATAGAATCAGAAAATATATCATATCTAATAGTAAGTCCAACTTAAAATCCACCTAGAAAAAGTCACAATGTTTCTGTTTTAATAAGATAGATTAGTAGTAAGTGAAATGAACAATTTATCTTATAGATTACTCAATTTCTTTACATATTTTCAATGTGGGATCATCTCTCTAATATTATGTATTTTTGATTTTATTAGTACTTTATTGAGTTTTTTTTTAGATTTTAGATCAATTTAGGGTAAAAGTAGGCATTTTTGTGTCAACGAACTATATATAGTTGTGCAACATGTGTCACAAATTAGCCACTGGATGACTTCCCACCGAGTGATCAGGATATGTTTTATACAAAAACTATATAATTGAATTATTTTTCTTATGGGGTTTGAGATTTGATCTAACGATGCGATTCCCTAAAAAATATGCACATTTTATTCAAAACTGATCCGGACACAACATAGATCAAAAGTAAGAACAATGTAAAAAAAAAAAAAGTAAGAACAATGTAGCTTTGGACACAGCATATATCAAATGTATCCATCAGAAAAAAAAGTCTCCAAAATCGATTTTGCTTTAAGAACCCTAAAGAGAAAGAAAGTATTTTCTGATGGATACATTTCTATGTAGATCCGGACACAAAATAAATCAAATGTATCCATCAGAAAAGAAAGTCTCCAAAAACAAAAACAAAAAACAAGGAAGAGTTACTACTGCAGAGATTCAACTGAGAGCCAAAAGCTCAATAACAAAGTAAATTGATGGACCAGTCCGTAAAATAGCTTGGTGCATCTTGGAAAGTCAAAGCTGGTGATTTGTAATCAATGTACAGTAAATGTTTTGAAAATGAATGGAAAGTTTTAGGCTTGTTGAGGCACATTGAATTTGGGAGCAGAAAATAACAAAGATGTTTGAGCTGGCAGCTCCTTCACGTAGATGTGATTCTCAAGTCACTTGCGAGGTTGTAATCTCAAATCCACCATGCACGTGCAGAAGCAATAAACAATAGACGATAATGAAACAAGGGTGTCCAATAGGGGTGGGCGTTCGGGTATCCGTTCGGGTTCGGGTCGGGTATTTCGGATTTTCGGATATTTCGGTATAGAGGTGTAGAACCCGTTCGGGTATTTCTGTACTTCGGGTCGGGTTCGGGTATTTTTAGTTCGGGTTCGGTTATTTCGGATCGGGTTCGAATATTTAGATTTTGAAAAAAAACAAAATTAAATTTTCATTTTTCAAATTTCTTGTATTTAAAAATATAACTTTCACTTCACTAATCTTTTATTTTTAATAGATTGAATGGTTAATAGATTTGGACATAACATTTTGAAACTAAAAAACATTAATTTGATTATTGTTTTTAAATTTTGGATGTAACTTTTTGTTAATTCTTGAAATAAAAAATTTGACATGTATTTTAAGTGAGTAGCAAATCATTTTCTCCGTAATTGTATGTATATCTTATGAACTTAAAATATGTGTAGTATCAATATAAATACTTTATATAAAATGAGAGATGTAAACTAGAAATATAAGGTTAATTATACATATGTTCGGTTATTTTCGGATATCCATTCGGGTTCGGGTATTACCCGTTCGGGTTCGGATATCCAATCTGTCTTAATTCAATACCCGTTCGGATATTTTGCTACTTCGGTTCGGATTTCGGTTCGGGTTTTTCGGATCGGGTTCGGGTGCCACTTCGGATATCGGGTAAAGTGCCCACCCCTAGTGTCCAATGTAATTCTACCTACAAAATGTGAGAGAATGTGACTCAGTAAATGCACAACAACTCATTGGACCTGGTCTACCAGTTTAAACTTGAGGAAGACTCATTGGACCTGGTCTACCCATTTCTTTTAAAATATTTGGCCTCTGCACAAGCTCCTTTGGTAATCGAAAATGATATCCAAGTAAAGATCAACAAAAGAAACTATGTCGACTTGAAACAAAAAGCAATCACCAAACCAATCATTAAGAGGAGATTCAGTAAAAATGTTGAATTTATATTAATTAGAAAATGATTGTGAGTTACACAAACAATACACCTCAAAATGACTACACAATACACATTTGTCATTTGGACAAAGGTAGTATTGAAAAATATATGAAATATATGAATCACATGACAACGTTTTTGAATAATTTTTGTTATCTTGCTAATACTATAAGCACAATTTCAATAGCCGAAAATATGTCAAAATTTGAAATTTGGCAGAACCCAGTAAAAGTAAAACTACTCTGAAAAGTGGATTATAACACATACACATGATAAAAAAAAATATGAACACATAGATCAAGCATTTAAATGTTATGGTATATAACAAAGAAGATGTGAAAGCATGTTAAAACATCATCATAACTTGATGGGTTACAACTCACAAATATGTTATACTTGTTTGGTTATCGAAATCATGTTGTTGGTGATGTTGTCATGTCATTTATATAGTTCGTGAAGTTATCAATGATTTCCGTATGAATTTCCTTCTCATTAACACTTTTAATAAGCTTTGCGGTTGAATCCCTCACTCCCATAACATAAAGCACTCTTAGAAACGGTATGTTGGAAATTATGTTGGTTACGATGGTGGCTTCTGTCTTCCCCGACTCTGCATCAGAGGATCCGGTGGCAGCACCGTCACTTACGTGATGGTGGTGGCAAAATTCAATATGATGGTGGTGGTCGAAGGGACAAAAATTGGATTGAGAGGGACCATGTACTGCAAACCGCTGAGTTGCTGGTCTGGCTCATGTGACGTACACCATTTGCATTTAGGACAAAGGGCTTTACGAATCTCTCGTAAGCAAAGTCGGCACCACAATCAACCTAGCTAATGAAGTGTTAGCCACTGTTATTTTGGTTTTGGTATCCATAAACATAATCTAATGAATCGCTTCAGACTGAGATGATGTTATGACAAGATTATACTTCAACTGGAGAGTTGGCACTAAACTAGCAAGTGCATTGAGTTTCTTTCTACAGATTCTCTCATACATCATCATCGGATCGATAAGACAAGAAGATTGAGTCCCACACTCTGAATATTCATTATCTTCAAATTTTCGAGTTGTGAATAATTTAGTTACAACTTTGAAATGTTTTTGAGTTTGAAAGAAGAAGCAGAGAGGGTTGAAAGTTGAAACAGAAGGAATCATTAAACATCAAGACAATGTGTGATCATGAGTGTTTTATGCATTTTTTTGTCAACACGATCATTAATAATACTTAAATTATATCAATTTAAACCCTTTAACGAAAAAAATAAATTATATCAACTTACAATTGGATTGTGTGGTGAACAGATGTGGTGGTTCCTATTCGGATCTCTTAACACTGACAGAAACATTGTCCTCCATTACACGCACATACACAGGGACGGCTAGAGTTGCATTCCTTAGGACAGTACTTGTTGCAGTTATTATCTTCGTAGCAAAGCGCAGTGGTCTCCATTGTAGGTGCTAACGGCGACGACGAGTTACAGTTCTTCTTTTCTTGGGGACATTTGTCGCCGAGGCAATTCACATCTTCTTCCGTCATCACTCTTGCGTCAGCCAAATACGAACCTTCACATACATACACTACAAACTTTAATCAAGAAACAAAAAAAAATCATATAAGTAAAGAAGAAGCATACAAAGTGCTATGACTGTGAGACAGAACAAGAAGACAAGCTTGAGAGATGTTTTCTTCATCGTTAATTGTAATCTCAGTCTTTTCTTGTTTATTTTGATTATACAACTGATGATATATGAAGAAAGAAGTATGATTGTCTTCTTTTATAGAAGCAAGTTAAAAAGGGAGAAAAAAAATCTTGTAATACCAATTCAGGTCAGATGCTATTTGACTACACATTGTTTTATTCCTACTTGAGATCATTTTAGGATCACTTTAGTTTTTCTAGAGGGAAATAAATCCATAGTTGACTTGACTTGACATACTTTGTATGCTTCTCTTCTATGTCGATGGTCAGTTATTCTTTGTTATGTAACTTTTTGTAGAGGGAAATAAACCATATGCGTTTTCTCCATTGCTAATTGTATTCTTAAAATCATTTCTGAGTCTATTTTGACTGTACAAGTGAGGAAGAGACAAATATTTTGTTTGAAAGTTTACCAGATGGAGCCAGATGCTCTTTCACTACACTTTGTACTAGTCCACATTAGTCTTCTGAAACAACAAACTATGCCAGCTACTATCTGATTACAGTATGTGTACCAGATTATTTGATCACTTTAGAATTGGCTGATTATGTTTTTATAGAGGGAAATAAATCAACAGTTGAGATAAACACAAAAATACAAGAGATTAGAGTATTTACAATGAAATATACCAATGGCTAATGTTATTGCTAAGATAGAGAAAGATACTAACATATTTTTCAGAACTAAAGATTTTTTTCCTTTAACAAAAGGCAAGCAAAGAGTGAAAGAAACAGCACAAAAGCTACTGCAAAGTTGCTTGCTCCGCTGATCCTCTGCTTCAACATCAGTTTCTGGTTCTTCTCTTGTTTTCTTATCTCTCAAAACTGGTATATACATTGCTCCTCAGCGGTCCTTTTTTCTACTCTCATGGCTTTAGATGCTTTGGATTTGAGATATTCGATCATGGTCTCCATGTCTCATATTGCTGAATACGACATGTTCTGCTGTTTTTGACTTGCTTCTGATATACCTTAGATTTTGTTGCAACGTCCCACATCGGCCACAAACCAACATCACTAACTCTATATAAAGTCTCATTGGTCCCCTCACTTAAAAAGTAGCTTTTGAGTGGGTATTACCTTTTAGTTAAATATGGGATTAGTTAGGATAGATTGTGGAGAACTTGCACCAAATGTAAGAATCTCGTAAGCAAGACCGCAGCCAAAAAAAACACCTTCTGTTGAGCTCAACATCCCAGAGACCTTCAAACACAATTATTATGATTTTAAGGAAGTGAAAGAAGCTGAAATGGCACCACAATCTACGTAGCTAATGAAGTTTTATCCTATGTTGTTTAATAAACTCATCAGACCGAGGTGATCATGATGTACGACAAGAGTATATACTCCAACTGGAGAATATGCACTAAACTAGCAACAATGTGTTTTATTCAATTAGCAAGTGTAATGAGTTTTTTACAAAAAAAAGTGTAATGAGTTTCTTCATACATGTTTTCTCATATCATCATCGGATTAAAAGAGAGGACTGAGTCACACACTCTGAATATTCATTATCTTCAGATTTTTGAATTGCGAATAGTTTTTTTTTTTTTTTTTTGCAACTTTGAAATGTTTTGGAGTTTGAAAGAAGAAGAAGCAGGGAGGGTTGAAACTTGAAACAGAAGCAATCATTAAACATGAAGATATTGTTTGATCATGATTGGGCTTGTTTCATGCATTTTGAGTCAGCGCATGCATTAATACTAAAACTGTATCAACTTCCAGTGGTATTGTTAGTGGTGCAAATATGTGTTTTCAAGGGGAATAATAAGTTAATTTAAACAAAAACAATGTTATTAAAAATATATATTTGAATTGTCTATTGCTCCTCTGTCTTAGTAAAGTTTTAATTATGGTGGTTTTGGATCGCTTGACACTGACATAAACATTCTCCTAATTGAGTACACGTACAGACACATGGATTACTAGGCTTGCAGCCTTTAGGACAGTACTTTTTGCAGTCGTCATCTTTGTGGCAAACCACATTGGTCTCCACCATAGGGGTTACCGGTGACAAACAGTTACAATTTTTCTTTCCTTCAGGACATTTGCCGCCGAGGCAATTCACTTCTGTCATCTCTCTTGCATCAACCAAATATGAACCTTCATATATACACACCACAAACTTCAATACAAAACCAAACCAAAAATTATATAACAAGGAAGAAACATACAAAACGGTATGATGAGGGAGAGCAAGAATACAAGTTTGACAGACGTGTTCTCCATTGCTAATATTGTAATTAAAAATATTTTCTTGTTTATTTTTATTGTACAATAGTAATGAAAAGAGAAGTCTGATTGTCTTCTTTTATAAGAGAAAGTCAAAAATATGAAATCTACTGAAAATGTTAAGATTCACTAATAATATTAAATATAATATTTTATTGGTAATAATATTATAATTTTCACCTAAAGATGATAGATAATAATGACCATATATATATATATGTGTGTATATCATTATTTAAGAAGTGAATTTGCTAATTTGTCATTTTCTCCATAATTTTAAGATAATTCATTAGTTTAATTAATATTATTATTTTAAAAATTATTTTAATATATAAATTTAGCATAATATCTAAGATAATTAATAAACAGATATTAATGTACTTTAAGAATTCTGACTTATACCTTAATGTAGTTTAAGAATTCTCAAGAAATATAATTTCTTACAGTTGAATCTGACTTATACCTTAATGTAGTTTAAGAATTCTCAAGAAATCTAATTTCATTAACTAGAATCATAAATAAACATGAATATTACTAGTTTTATCATTATAAAAAATTAAGTTGTAAATCTTATTCAAAAAATGCATGTGAATTAATAAAAATCTTAAAACTTCATTTTAAATACGGAAAAATTTCAAATTTACTAAAATTAATGGAGAAAACTTCTCAAGAACTACGCTTTCATTACCTAGAAAAAGAAATAAACACGTATATCGCTAACTTTATAATTATAAACAATTAAAGTGTAATTTTTATTCAAGCATTCCAATTGAAAATACACATGAATTGACAAGAAAATTTTAAAAAAATTCATTTCAAATTTGGATAAAATATAAGTTTCTTATAATTAACAGAAAATACTTATCATAGCAGATTTTTCAAAAAATCACTTATTTAAATTATTTTTTTAATTACAAATTAACAAAAGAAGACTCTTCAATAAGTCTGCTCAATTAGAGGACCTTTTGATAAATTTTATTTTGTAAATAATTGGGTTACTTTTGTATTTAAATTTTTTTTTATTTTACTAAAGAAATCTTCTCTGATAATCCAGTTACTTTTGCAATTGACCAAAATTTTATAGAAATTTGATTTTTCATAGAAGACTTTTGGAAAAGTCTACTTTGAATAGAGTTCTATATTTTTTTCCTACGGTCACGTGAAGTCCTTGAAGTGTCACAAGAACTCGGTATATGTTAATTTTGCAATTGCAATGTTTGACTTTATATGAAAAACTTCTGAAGAAGAATTCCGTTAGTAGACTTCCCAAAAAAATCTACTCTTAAAGCCAAACGCTTGACCAAAATCTCAAAATAAAAATAGAAAATACTTCTCAAGAAGTCTTATAAAAAAGATTTCTACGGAAACTGATAATTAATTACTTTTCATATTAAATAATTTATCATTTTTTATCAATTGCAAAACTGACCGTAGAAGACTTCGTGCAATACTTCGGAGACATCATGTAAAAGTAAGAAGACTTCTCGGGAAGTTTAGTCACATAAAAAATCAGATTTCTTCAATGAAACAGTTTTTTTTTTTTTGAAACTTCTGAGAAAGTCTACTCGATTTTTTTGTTATAAATAAAAATTAAAAGATTTCAAGATAATTCTTCTATGGAAAACTCACAAAATATTTAATTGCAAAAGTAATCTATGTATTGACCAGAAGACTTTCCAAGAAATCTTCTCCGTGAAGAACACATCTACGCGAAACATATCTGATTTTTTTTTTGAATATCATACATAGATCCGGTGAGAGTTTGTGCTTAGCTTCTCCAAGCATCCAAAACTTCTTAATGAAAGATATCCCCTTGTTATTGACAAAAAAAAATCATCAAAATTGAGTAATTTTAATGAAAATATAATCTTTAAATCCAGAATTTTAAGTTTTGAAGACAAAATAAGAAAGGATGTATAAGATAAATGATTTATGTAAAAAATGAGATAAGAAGAAGTATAAATTGATTTCTAGTACATTTAAAGATTAATTTGGTTGTTAATGGTGGTTGGTGATATAGAAGACGATGAAATTTTCGAAAAAAGTGATGAAGATGAGGATATTTGAGTAAAATCAGCATATTTTGAAGTAAAAAGTAGATAACTAACTGCATTTTTTGTAGATTAGTTAAATTTTTAGGGTCAATAGGAAAAAAAAAACAAAACTTCAAAAAGGGATAGTTTTGTATTTGACTACAAATTTAGGTCATTTCTGAATGAACACCTCTCATCTGTATATGTTAATTTTTTTACTCGAAAGCTTGTTTTATAGTGTACTGTTTGAGGGTATTTGCCAAAATATTATTCATTAATATGTACTTTTTTATTTTATTGGGAATATGTTTTATTTAGTTACAGTACGATAGCTAGGAGACGCTCCTTTATCTACTACGGAGCAAGTAGCTAGAAAGAGTGAGATGACATGAAGGTGATCTTGATGGGGATAAAAGTGTTTCATGCATCTGCGAGCGTCTTCATCTTGTTCTTGAAGGAGAGGCTTGAACGTAGGAAATCTTCGTTTGCAGTGTTCTTGGAGGTAACGTTGATGAACCTCTGGTACCATCTGCCAGAATCTTTGAGGTTTCTATCACTAACGTCTGTCCAATTAACGTAAGTGAGTCCGAATCTGACGGCAAAGCCTTTGGCAAATTCATAATTATCTCCAAGAGACCATGCAAAGTATCCTTTTATGTTGACACGCTTCTCCCTGAAAACCAAATTAACCATTAAAAGCCTACAATTGATTATGATGATCGAAAATAGTATAGTAACATCCACTGACTCACCTAATGACCTTACGGAGAAAACATAGGTGACTGCAGAGATAATCAATCCGCTTGGAATCTGCGACAGCCTCCGGACGGTTTTCAGAAGCGGGGGTAGTAAATCCTAATTGAATCGTACAATAAGTGAGTCAATTTCTTGGAAATATGTTAGCCAAAAAAAAATTCTTGGAAATACAATTGACATGAGAAGAGATAAGTAGTAGAACTCACCGTTTTCGGTGACATAGATTAAAGGGTTACGGTATCTGGTTCGAAAGTGGTCCATAACGTAATAAATGCCTTTTGGGTAGTAATAGATTCTACTGCCTTGAAAGTCTTCAAACTGATCAGAAAGGGAAGCAGCATGTGTATATCAACAATCATAAGAAAAAAAGAGAAAAACGAATGAAACAATAGATCCGGGTGGGTAGATCATGCATATATACCAGTGGACCAATTTTTTCACCACGTGCATTTACAGCTGCAAACATAAGCATGAAATATTTGATGGTCACAAAATGTAGTATAATCGAAAAGGATATGTATATATATATAATGTATATGTTGTTTCTAAGTGAAAATAGAGTGGTACGGTACATGTGAGCGTTGTCCCTGGGTCCATCATGGCAGTGTATCTTTCCGATGTAACGGGGAGTGGGTTCGGAGCTGGCTGTACGTACTGACCGACATAATAGTTTAGACCAAGAAAATCATATGAACCCGCAACAAGTCTGGCTTCTGCTTCAGTGAAGTTGGGAAGCCGACTACCTACCATTCGCCTCATGATGTCTGGGTATCTACCTCTTGTTAGCGGCTCCATATACCTGATCATTTTGTCCAAAAAAAAAAATACCTGATCATATACAATTCATATATATTCATTAATTAGTTTATATATACACAACATAGTAATAATATAAGACTAAGACCATGTTCTTTTTGATGTTGGATGTTGCATCTTGATGTAAATGCTGGGATGTTGTTAGTTTAGACAATATTGCGTATGATAACATCTGGAAAATCTAGAAGTTTTAAGATGCAAAAATGGAAAAATTTAGATGGAAAATTTGCATCTAAAAATCCAAAATACTTAAATACCCTTGAATACAAATATAAAAGTAAGTATTTATATTTGGGAAATACCCTAAGATAGCACTAAAAAAGTTTTGGTCACAAATATAGATTCTAAAAATCAAAATGATCAAAACGTTTCATTAAAAAGATAAATACACATTTATACCCATAAGGTTAATTAATCCAAACCTTAGGATTTAGAGTTAAGGGGAGGTGATTTGAGATTGAGATTTAAAATTTTATAAAATAATAAATAAATATTAAAAATTTGAAAAAAACAAATTTAAAAATAGTTTCAAAAATTATTTTCGAATTACAAAAAGAAAATTTGAAAAAAAAAAATTTGAAATAAAAAAAATTTCAAAATTTTTTTTTATAAAAAAGTTCGAATTTGAAAACATATAATCTAAAACTATAAACTTTTTTTATTATTATTTTTTATATCTTGAGTATTAGGATCATTTTACCTATTAAATTAAATATTTTGGTCATTTTCCTCTTTGTGGTCTATTTTTGTGACTAAAACTTGAAAATGATCTATTTAGGAGAATTGCCCTTTATATTAACTACTTGATTATTAAGTGATATATTTTTAAACCCTAAAATCACAATTTTATTGTTGTTTTCCTTGATCATATATGTAGACGTACCATCCAAAGAAGAATTCTTTCATCCTCTCAGTTGCATCTATGCTGGCTCTATCAGTCTCATTAAATGGAAGAAACCATCTAGTTATCATCACGGGTCCGATTATCCCTCTTTGGAACTGTTGGTCACGATATACAGGATGATATTGTTAAATTATCATCAGATAAGTTAGATTACACCTATTTGAAAAATGGACAAGTACTCGCCCTATATTTTGTTCTGTAAAGATTGACAACAGCTGCATGAGCAAGAAGCTGGTTATGTGCAACTATATAAGGTTCTGTTGAAGAGTTTCCGCCGTAACATCTTTCATCAACCTTGGGAGAACATCGACCGGGTGCATCTGCTCCTGCTGTTGAATAGCCTCTCGTAGGCACTGTGTACAGCTGGTTGAGAGTGAGCCAGTTCTTCACCTTTCCACCAAATTCCTTGAAACATAGATCCGCAAAATCTCTAAAATCATCTCTGTGCATAGCATAGAATCATTTCATTAATGTGCGATCAAATCTATATATGTTTTTTCTCTTTTATCTTTTTTCATAAGATTAATGTCATGGAACTAACAGCTTACATGACTTGGCGGTTCAAGAAACCTTGATATTCATCTTGCAGTGTTTGAGGAATGTCCCAATGGTAAAGGGTAACGAAAGGCGTGATATTCTTCGCGATGAGGCCATCTATGAGTTTGTGGTAGTATTTAAGCCCTCCTTTGTTCACTCCCCTACTCACCTTTCCTTCTGCTCATGTATACATAACATATATTTGATTTTCCAAACAATTACAATCAATATATACCACTACTTGTATACAGTACTGATCGACAATGTGCACATACCTGGAATGATTCTTGACCATGCAAAGGAGAATCTGTAGCCAGTAGCATTCATTTCGTCCAAAATGTCTATATCTTTCTGCAGTTTACATATACAATTGCATGTCATTAATCCACACGTAGAACATCTATAATTCAGTGGGTATATATATTGTGAGAATTAACCTGCCATTTCGTATATGACTCGCAAGTAGTATCTCCATTCCCAAGATCGGGCCCTCCTTTCTCTGATAGTAACCAAATACATTACTATGAATGTATAGGGACATACATATCTATACCGGGCAAACGGTATACCTGGGTATCGGTGAGTGAAGCCATCCCACACGTTAAGACCACGTCCTCTGCCACCTTCGATCTGAAATGAAAAGGAACAACCATGCAACGCAAAAGTTAAGTGTTTTTAAGTGGTGGCACCATGTATGATGATTTGTTACATGCCTGGTAAGCAGACGATGCAACGCCGAAGATGAAGTCTTTTGGGAAGCCTTTACTGTTTAAACGAGCAGTGTTATTACATGTGAATGGCTCGTTCTCTTCGCAAGTAATTTCCCCATTAGCTTTGCAACTTACCACAGCTAATAGAAAAACGATCAAGACGAGTCCACGAAGTTTCATGGTTAGTGTATGTGTTTGTGTTGGATGGAACCTTGGGAAAATCTAGGGTTATATAGCCTTTGTAAAGAAGAGGTGACCCATGCATTTTCTTGTGCCAATTTAGGATTTAGAGCCTTGATATTTTGGATTACGTTTGGTGGGATGACTCCCGTGGTGGCTTCACGTACTTTAGCTCGATGTTCACCGATAATGCTTATATTTCTAACTTCTCGTTTTGTTTTCACTTTAATTTTAGCATGCTCTTCAATAGCCGATTTTATCAGAAAAAAATGTTGCAAATTGCAAATTGATGATATATAATAATATTTCCTCCGTTTTGAAAATATTCATGTTTTATAAAAATTGTTTCAAAAAACATTTTATTTTCATTTTTAATGCATTAATTAATAGTAAATTATTAATTTCAAAAAATATAATTGGATTTACTGAAATTCTAGAGGTTAAAAGTTATAGTAAATAGTTAGTTATAAAAAATAATGGATTGGTAATCAAAATTTCATATTTTCTTAATATGTGTAAAAAATCTAAAACATATATATTTTTAAAACAGGAGGAGTAGAAAAATAACAAATGGGCATTAAAAATAATATATAATAGAATTAACGTCTTGTTTTATTAATTTGATTGATGTATTTATTACCCTAGAACAATTTTTAGTTTTGTAAAAAAAATTCTAAATAATAAATTTATAAAGATGTGATTAAATTTGTTAAAATTCTTCAAACAACTATCCCCAAAGATTCATTGAGAGGTAAAATGTCTGATAACCATCGAAATCTTAAGCCACTGAAAATTTGTTGTAACAACTATGATAGATTTCTCAAGTCAATTTTTGAAGGATTTTAATGACTTTTCGCTAACCATTTTACTAATAAAATTTCATCAATGCAGTAGCTATAGAAATCTAGAAGGTTTATTCAACTGAAAGTTTGAAGTGATTTGTATTAAAATGATAAATTCATTATTCAAATATGAATATCTTAAACATTTAAATTCAACTTATTAAAATTTGACGGTTCATAAAATATTATGAAATCAATTGTTATTAAATATATTTTAAGATGTGGATTTAAAGTTTTCAAATTATTTTATACTTTTTGGATGGAGTTTCTTAATTTTTTTTTGTCAGCAACATAAGCAGACTCATGTATATTCTCTAAATCCCATCAGTAGTTCTGCATCCATAAACGACAAACAACAATTATTTCCTTGCACTGCATGCGAGACTATCCGCCTTTGAATTATGTGTCCGTGGTATATGAATGATTTATGAGCTGTTGAAACTTCTCTTTAAAATGTTATGTCTTCCAAATATCTTGCAAAAGCTGGCCACTCCTCTGGTTCTGAAACCATCTTCACCAATTAAGCACAATTCGTTGCAAAAATAACCTAGAACTGTCATTCCTCATACATTCGATTGCCCATATGAAAGCCTCTATCTCCGAGTGTAGTGGTAACTCGCTCTTGCATTCCTTGCTCCCATTAGTCTATCATAACCTTCCAGAGTACTATTTCATACTTGTCCTGAATATATTATCCTTTTAGATGACATTCTAAAATGGTTTGACAAAGAAAAACATATTAATTTTTTTAATTCATATAAAATAATCTAAAAACTCATTAAAATCAAATCATCTCAAATTTAATATTGAATACATTTCCTAAGTGTAATCTTTTTGATAGAAAAGTTTTGGACTTCCTCAAATATTCTGGCGAGTTTCTCACAAATTTTGAATTTCGGTTAATTAGGAGGGTGAATGGTTGTTGCTGTGAGTGTTTTTTTTTTTTGATAAGTATGTGAATTTTCATTAATGAATAATGATGCATGAGATACATTTGATTTTGAAGAATCAAAACCTTTTGCATCTAAGATAAGCTAATAAAACAAAGGTTAGTGACTGCCCCAAAAAAAGATAAAAAGGACATTCAGTGACATGAAGATTCAATCATCACCCGAGGGTTTGATTAAAGCTTGACAAAACTAATTCAATAGCATCATTACAATTCTAGTTGATTTATGCTTTATCTTGAAGCCGGTACCTGCACCAAGAGCATAAATCAGAGAGCAATTCAGCCGGAGAATAGGCTTAGGGGCCGAAGCCTATCCCGAAGGCGATCCCGAGCTAAACAATAGGCGAAGCGGGGTTGACTAGGTCCCGGTCCGGCCATCGTCTAGTGGAAAACTACTCCAGACGCCGAAAGCAGCTCCAAAGTTGCAGTGAGTGTTTTCTACAAAACTAATTAAATCTACTGCTGTATTTATAAAGCAATCAAACTTTATATAAGAAAAATCTGTTCATATCAGCTTAGGAAAGAAGACGTCTGTAGAAGTAATTTACCAAGCCAAATACCTGAAGCCTAGTTTTATGGTTTTCGTCGTCGCGAGTTTCAATAGAAGTTGTCGGTGCCGTACTTATATGCTTTGGCTCTCGTTTAGCTCTTTCTCATCTCTTATGATGGCACAAGTTCCAGATCTGACTCTTCTGACCTTCAATTCTCTTCCTCTAGTTAAATCTTCTCATATCTCAGATCTATTGATGCTGCGACGTACTTTACTCTCCTCATTGTAAGCGATAACGAGCCAAAGACAGAGGCTTTGCTCAGTATCATAGCCCAACAGAAGACACAAGGTAGTGAGATGGGCTTAGAGCAAAAGGACAAACAGAGTGTTCTGAAACCAGTCGCCAATGATAAAGCAACGCAACGTTCATGTCGTACTACGGTCAACACAGCTCACCACATACAGCTATTTAACAGATTTGATTCTCTAGTATGCTGACGTGTTTGTCTTATCCAAAGCTAGCTCATTGTGTATAAGAGCATTACAATGTAAATCTGGAAACGTTAAGTTGAATAATATCCAGTAAAGTTCATCTTCTCTCTAAAGCTTTCTTCAAACTTATACTCATCTCCTAAGATGATGAACTTTCTCCCTTCAGGAAAGATCTATCCTCCTGTCAGGTTTTGTTTATTTTATTAAATTTGTGGAAGTTCTGTCAATATTTTTTCCAAAATTTCTACGGAAATCATTTTATTTTAGGGCATCAAAAATTCATTTAAAATTATTATAAGTTTAAATTATTTATCGAAAGTCCATTAATATGTCGTTTGTTAATGTATGTGTTTGTGTTGGATGGAATCTTGTGCCAAGCTAGTGTTTATATTATTCTTTGTAAAGAAAACGATCAAGACGCATGCATTTAAGCCTTTTTTTCAAAAAAGAAAAAAGACGCATGCATTTATACATGTGTTTGAATTGGATGGAACCTTGTGTCTAGGGTTTATTTAGCCTTTGTAAAGAAGAGGTGAATTGGATGGCGGCGCGTGTGGCGGCGCGTGGGAGCCTGTTCTTCTTTCTCGCTGTGACCTTTGCAGTGGCTCCGGTTTTACCGGTGTGTCCTCCTAGCTGTGTCCGAGGTGCTGCTCGGCTTTTCACTCTCAAATAAGGTTTGCGGTCGGGTTCTTAGCTCTTACTTTGGGTTAGGACCTTGCTGGTTCGGCCGTGCGGCAGTTAGTCAATCGAGCTGCTCGTTCTTCTGCGGTTTGCTTCCGGAGGGTTAGTTTCTCGGCGGTCCGTTTTCTCTATACGGGTTCTCGGTTCAAAGGGTGCACACGGTCACGGTGGGGCGGACTGGAGGCGGCAATCTTCAGGCTGTCCTTCCGAACGACGACATCGCCGCTAGGAGGTTCTCTCTCGTGCCGTCTGAGGTATTATCTGTCGGATGTTTTGGGTGTGCTTCGTGTTTGGATTCTCTGGGCGTTTCAGGTTTGGGTAGTCTTTTCGGAAGCTGTAGGAGCCGTTGTTTCAAGGTTTGAGGGCGCCTGTCTCTCCGGTAGCTCGCGGTGCCCGGTTCTCTGCCTCGACTAGGCTCGGCTCTTTGGTCCAAGCCCGTCTCGCTGCTTAGCTGCCTTCTCCGCTTTGTTCGCCTTTGGTTTTAGGCTGTTTCCTTCCCGTGTAGTTGTTGTTTAGTTTAATTTCGTATTCCGCTACTAGTAATCTTTGTAACTTCTGTCTCAAATTTGAAAATTGGTATAATATTTTAACATTTTACCAAAAAAAAAAAAAAAAAAAAGAAGAGGTGACGCATGCATTTTCTTATGCCAATCTAGGGTTTAGCCTTGATATTTGGGAGAGGTTTGGTGGGATGAGTCCCGTGGGGTCACTTACTTCTCGATGTTCACCGATTGTGCTATATTTCTAACTTATTATTTTGCTTCCATTTTTTAGCGTGGCTTGGTGAATAATAAGAGACAATATTGTATTTAACAAAATGACAAACTCGCAAATTTATGATATACACAGTCCTGGATATACATTAGCAAATAACAAATGAACTTGCTGATTTTTCATGTCTCCATGATTTTAGATAATCTAACTTATTTATCATGTTCTCAGTAATTTTAGTTAGTAGTTATAGAAATATTCATTTGATATTCAATTATAAATTAATATCACAAAATTTGGCCAACATATAAAAATTTATTTAGCTTATAAAGTTGGTTTCTATATATATTGTGTTGTTATCTTAAAAAATATTATTTCAATTATAACAGTTAAAAATTAGTCATCCTTCAATTTTATTTTATTTTTTGCTATTATTAATTATCAAAATCAATAGAAGTCACTTTAGAATTCACCTTGTGAAACATTGTTGATTATCGATTTCACAAATTTTATTTATATGTTTAAAATATCCTAGATATATGTATTTTTATACATCTTAAATCAGTAAACAAATTCAACTTTAAGATATTACTAAAATTCTTTAAAATATTTAAATAATTATTTTTAATAATTTAGATTTATTATCAGTAGAAATGGACAAACATTTTGTTATTCTGAGATTTTTTTTGTTTGCCACCAGAATTCTTTTTTCATTATTTAAGATGAAATATAAGTAATTTCATGTTGTCTGTATTTTCTGATGAATATTAATGAAATTTAATGTCATAGTTTACAAAAGGTCGGATTGTCTTTCCTAAAACAAATATGAAATTGAAAATCTTAATAACTCACGAATAAAAAAACAAAAATAAAACAGACTGAATATAGTGTAAAATAGATTTTCTAAAACCACTTTTTCATATATAAATAATTTGATTTTCAATTTAAATTTTTTGAGAACATAAATAATAACTTATTATGATGATCTTTGAACTAATACTTAGGATATGTATTAATAAATATCCGTGAAATAATTATGCCCGCATGTGTGGATAAAACACATAGTTTTTAAGTGTTTAAATTTTAATACATTTTAGTTACTAGTGAATTTATTTGCATAAGTGTATTTCTCTAATTTTAAAACAAATTAAAAATAATTCAACATTAAATATTAAGATCTGCAGTGTATTATAAATTAGAATGATTTTATTATATAATATCCACTATATTAAAATAATAATATCTATAAATCTAACATAAAATTTAATTTATTATTTTCATATATTAAAAAACTAAGAATAATGTGATAATATTTAATAATAATTACATATAAAATGCTACATTATCTACGAATTTAATATAGTCGTATGTTTCTATAAAATTTTAAAAATGAAATATTTCATAAATATTAAGATATACAATATATTCTAAAATTTTAATTATTTTTATTTTTAATGAAAAAAAAAAAAAAATAAAATTTTAGAATATATTATGTCAAGTAATATCAGTAAATATAACACAAAATCTAGTTTAGTATATGTCTTCTTGCACAAGATGTAAGAGATCTCTGGAAGTGTCTATATCTACATTCTACTAATCATTGATAGTCATCATAAGATTTTTTTTATCAGGCACTTCAACTACGAACAGGTTCTTCGTCTGCAGCACCATGTCAATGGTTTATCCTCCTCCACCACATGGATTCATGTAACATACACTTATTGTGCTTATTTTCTACTATAGATAAAATAGAATTGTTGCATTACAAAATTATCTATTGACCATATGACTCTGGAGTATTTATTAAGATCAAATAAAACGATGTTTTGTAGTTTTTTTTTTTAATATTAAAGCTTCCAAAATAAACAACCATACATATTTATCATGAAATTTAGTTATTAGTTAATCATCCAAAACCTCTTTGAATTACAATTTAAAAATAAAATAATTCACAAGATAAATGTATATGTTTGTCATTTTTTATATAACTGATATTTGTTTCTTTTTACTTCAAACCATTTTTCTTCTTTTTTTTTGTGCACCACTACAAACATTTTTTTCAATTAAGCAATTATTTGTTAAGAGCGTTTGAACAGAAAATATTTGGTATGTACAACGAGTTTGCGAATAATAAAAGTACATCTGAACCTAAAGAAATTCATTGCTTAATAAAACAAATTGTTCTCTATTATTAAGTTGTTTTGGGTCGTGACATCCTCCTGCTTGATCTTTCATCATTGCAAATTTTATTTTATTCGAGATAAAACATTATCTTTACAAAAACCTAATGGATTCGAGTCTACTAAGACCACCACCTCTCAGGAGTGCCACTGGTTCGATACTCCAATCCAACGCCTTCCATGATGCCAAGGTGCGAAACACTCTTCCTGTTTTGTTATTTACAAGTAGCCCTAAGCCCACCTCTGAGTTGAGGTTAACCATCAACATTCCTCATTGCTGATTACAGATAATCTTTTCCCTTTGATCAAATTATTGGCACGAAGAGGCAAGCTTACTCTGCCCTAAATGCTAGATGGAGCACTGGAGCTTCTGTTATGTAAGTAAACTGAATTAGTTGAAGAAGTATGGCGACCGTATGACCTCTCTTAGATCAAAGTCGCCTCGTTCTGGCAGTGGTGGAAACCTTAGGCTTGGGAAGGACTTCTGGAAACTCTCCAACAGCTACCAATACACAACAGATAAAAACCATCCATCACGAGTTCAGTTATAAACAAGTGGAGAACGCATTTGTAAATAAGGAGATTATTTTTTTACATTTTCTAAGACTGGCTTGTCGTAGAGCTCAACAAACTTCTCTCTGAGTATTCTGTTCATTACATCAACATCGGATGCATGCGTCCAGAATGAGTCATGCACACCTACAAATTTGAAATCCGTATTATGGTTAAAGAAGATAGAATGAAAACAAATCTATATCATATGGAAAGGCTAGGGCTGACCTGCAAAACTCAAACCCGCCTTGTTGCAGGCGACTGCTGTCATCATCATGTGAGACGCATCAAGGGAATGTACAAAATTTGGTGCGAAAGCTGTCATCTGCTTCCTAGCCTTCACCTAAACCAAGAGTACATTATATGGTGCACAAAGTTGAGACAAATGTGGAGAAGAGTTATAGCAAATGAAACTTGGTTGGGTTTACCTTTTCAGTATCTCGTTTAATAGTCAACACCTGAAGGGTAGTCTTAACCAAGTGTCTTCCAGGCTGCCGATAGGGTTGTACAACTGGAAGTCCAAGAGGAGTCGTCCAACAAACTGGTTTGTTTTGTGAAGCTATTATCTGTCCACCACAGGATACAGCTCTCTCATTGAAATTTCATTCAAACAAGAGCGTGGCGGATATATATATAAACACTGACCTTTGCACATTCACCAAACCAGATCATGATGGCTCTAGCAGCTCCAAACATCTCTTCCAGTGCGTTAGTAGTGACCTTAGAAACAGAACCAATAGAGGAGTGAGCATTTGGGTTCCAAAATCTAGAAAAAAAAAATCATTCACAGTTTAATAATGCATAACCACACAAAGCATATCCTTACTCTTGCTGCATAATAAGCTGCATGAAAATTTTGTGAATCATCCGCAAAGGCACCACGCTCTTTTAACCTCTTCTTTATTTGGTTACGTGCGCCACTGTATGTAACACCATACACTGTTGTCATGACTGTCTGTTTCACCAGCTTCCTGTCAACCTAGGGAAATTTAATAGTATGTTCATAAGCAAGTCATAAAGAAAACTTGGTTGTTTATTAGAAGGTGACCCAATTTAACAAGCAAGAGATGTCAAAAACCTGGTCAAGCATGAGCTTGGCGTAGGGAAATGTTTCAGGATCTTCCTCTGCATCTTTCTGCATGATCTTGAGAACCCTGATTAAAAAATTTAAACCAAATAAAAAAGTTGTCTGTCACTGTAGCCAGAGAGATAAGGAGATAGAAATAGTACCTAGCAGCAATATCTGCATAAATATCAGCCGGCTTTTCACCTGTAAAGAGGTTGACAGCAGCTGCTCCAGTCTATCAACAGAACCAATTTAAAAAATTGAAGGGCTCAGATAACCTTGGGAGAAATATAAATCCTTATGTGTGAATGGATATGTCTAGAAACTATATATATATATATAATAGTTACTGGTAAAACTCATGGCATACCTTATCCCTCCCAAGAGCCGCATAGTGTTGTAAACCATTACATGAACCATCCTTGCAACAAAAAATTAAACAGAAAGTAAGTAGAAAAGTAAGATTTTCTACTTAAAGCGCGTATAAGATAGATTCATGTTCATGTTCTGATGACACAAATACAATTGAGCGAGTACCTGGTGGATGGGGATATGAGAAATAGCTGCTTCAGGAACAGAACTTCTCAAAGCTTTAGAAAGGTTCATGCAAGCAGCCAAACACTGAAAGGGATCCTCTGCATTAAGCCACCATCTTTTTCCTTCAAGAGGCCTATCAGAAGAGTCAAATATATCTTCCAAGTGACTCTCGGTAAATGCAACTCGATCCTCATTAGCGAACTTATCAACCCCACCAGCGTATAAGTTCGCTATATGTACCTTCAGCCACCGCAATCCTGATTCGCCAAGAGGCTTTCCCTCACAAAACTCAAGGATGCCACGGCAGAGATCAGACCCGAGATGGTTAAGATATGGATGCATGGGATACGCTCGGCCACGAAAGTCAACGTTGTGAGGGAAGTAGAAACCTTCTTCTTCCTTCATTTTACGTGCCACCTGCGCAATGATGTTCTCATAGATCAGAGAAGCAAAAAGGAATGAAACAACATGAAGGAGTCTTTTCTTACCTCGAGTTTGAGCTCTACATCACACCTTTGTGAATGTCTCTCGCTGTTCTCTTTATTTGCTTCCTTAAATTTCCATTTCCATTGCTTTAATTCTTCCTGGTCCTCACCGTCGGGCTCCTCTGGAATGGGTACCTTTTGGTGTTTGTAAAGAGGTGAGAACAAATAAAAAACAAGGCTCAAAGTTGGTGAATGAGAAGTGGGAACAAAGGTTATTCTTATCTTCTCAGAAGAAGATGTTAAGAGAAGAGTGAACAAGATCTCACGTCATCACGGTCAACGAGACCACCAAGACGACCACCATTGGCCCAGATTCTGTCCACCAAGCTCAACACCTTTTTGTTTATTCTCCATTTGGTGTTTCCAAGAGTATCTAACGCCTGGTTTAAAACAAAAGGGAACCAACATGAACTTCTCTGTTATTCTTCTTTTAAGCATCCAATAGTTAAGCTCAAGCAACATTAAAGGAACACAAACCTTGAATACTGGCTCCAGTTGCGCCTTGGGAGTTTTGTTTACTACAATACGTTGTTGTTTAGATCCATTTGTTCTCATGAGGTATGAAGGCAAGAAAAAATGTGCCCCTTGATCATACCTGCAAATTACTGCCAAGTTACATAGCAATTTAGAAACCTTACTTGTATGAGATAACTTTTCCAGGATATACCGTGACGGCTACACAGCCAGAAAAGAAGCAAACATCTCATACCCTGTCCAGTTCCGAGGAGGTATTAACATTGGCAAGTAGGGAATCACCACATGTCTTGCCTGATCAAAAAATGTAAAATAGTTAGAAAATCGTAGAAAGATTGAGACTCCAACCAATTCTGCTTACTGATTTGTCAAGGCCCTTTCGGATCAGAGGATCACATTCGATGCAACCATATCTCCTGCTTAATTTTCTGACAAAGAATACAATACAATGTAAATAAGCAGGAGGTACAAGGAGAGGGAGAGACATGGACATAGCAGAATCACAAAGACTCTTACGTATTTTCTAAAGTGACGTTTTTGGAAGTTTGCTTAAAAGCAGGTCGGATCTCTGGTGGACCATCATCAAACTGTTCAGCTGGAGGCTGTATATAAGCAGTTTCCAACAACAGCTGAATCAAACGTGCCCCAACCTTCACTTGAGCCTCTTGACCCCATGGCTTGAACGAGTCATGTGCCTTCACTATTCCACTTACTCGCCTCACCTTGTGTTTTTTCAACAGTGTGTTAATTTGTTTCTTCAGCTTTACCGCTTCTTTAGTCCCAGTCTCTCCTAAAGCATCCACAGCTTCTGTGTTGGAAGTTGCATTCTTCATCTTACCTTTCTGCATAAAGCTCTTGATCCTGGCCTGATCCAAGTAACAAGACACACATACCATTAAAAACCAATAACACTTTAGCAGAAAAGAATCAAAAGCACACACCTCCTGCTCAATAGCTTCCCCAACATTAGTAGCAGCATTCACCACTCTAACAACACCCACCCCTTCAGCATTAGTCATCAACAGCGCCATCATCTTATGCATAGTGATAACAGCCATCATATCAGCAGGCAACAGCTCCATATAAGGAGCATAAGGGATCTTCCCTCTCTTGACCTTAAACGCATCAAGGTCAGCTCGAATAGCGTCGCGCAGAGGCTCGAACCACCCGAGAAACAGAGACTTCACGTAAGGAAGATTCGGAGCGAGCTTCTGCTCGCACATATCCTCTATAATCTCACGACACTCTCTCGCCGCTCGCTCCCACTCCTCGGTCTCGAGCCTCACTTGTCTCTGCTTCAAAGAGTGGTACTTCTTCTGAGCTCCCATTCCCGTCTCCGTCATCAATTCGTTAACTTCTTCGGACCCAGAAGAGGAATCGTCTTCAATTGCTTGCGTAGCTGTGGCGAACGCAAAGCGTTGGCCGTGAAGAACAGAGCTCGCTCTTCCCAATTGGTGAAATGGGTTTGTGGGTGGTCGGTTTTGAAGGCTACCCACGAGCTCAATCGACGAAAGGATGCTGTGGATTTTGTTGCCGGAGGGGGAACCGGAGAAAGGTTTGAACTTTCTCGAAGTGGCTCTTCCGAAAATGTTCCCCACATTTTCTGATCACGGATGGTTGAGAAGTATACGAGGAATCGATGCGGGCATAGAGATTGGGGACTAATGTAAGAGAATCAGAGTTTAAAAGTGAGACTTGGGTGAAGAGAGGAGAGAGGAGAGATTCTCTGGAGGGGGGAGAAGACGCCGTGAAGCACAGCAGCCTCCGATATAAACCCTTCGTAAAACCTTTGGTTTCTTTCTGCCTCACGTTTTTCATGGATCTTTGTTAACCCGACCCGGTTATAATATTTATTTGGGCTCAAAGCTTCTGTTTCCACGAGTTTTTTTTTTTTCAACTAGCACGGGTTACTAATTATTATAAACGTTATATATATAAATATTATTAAATGTAAATTTAAATAAAAATATTTATTTTATCGGAATTTTACAGATAATTAAATTAAATTTAAAATTAAATATTGAAAAGTAATAATAAATTTTTTAAACTAACACCTAGTGCCTCTATACATGCATAATGTGTTTCACTCACGAATTGCGGGGGTTGTTTGTGTGTAATTAGTGTTAAATGTTATGGAAATTATCTGTTTAAAAATTAATGTGTGTTCAACTTGAGATTTCTCCCGCTTATAAAAATAAACATGTTTGATTTGGGATAAATTATCTAGTTAACTGATTTTTAAAATAAATATGATGATGAAACGGTGAATTGATGAAAGATGGATGCCAAGTTAACTTCTTCAGTTTATCCCCTTTAGTGATGGGTAAACATCAAGTTAATAAGTTGGTGAGACTTGCCGTGTGACAATTCTTTGTATTTTTAGAGATAATGTTGAGTAGGATCAATTTGTAAGATGACCATATTCTAATCTCTCTAGTAGGATTGCTAAAAATACACAGCCGGTACGCGGCTACATGTTTCCAACAACGACAACAATAACGCATTCCTCATGCCAGGATTATTCCAAGACTAAACATAACATAATGGATGATATTGATGAGATCTAATACCTATCCAATCTTTTGACCATTGACCAGTTGAAATAGTTTTTTTCTGCCATATTGAGTCAATCAATACACGCACCACACAACCGCCAAACTTTCACCCAACTTCTTTTTCTTTTATTAGACTTAGAGCCATTTTCTTAGTTGGTATTGTTATCCGTTCAATTAATTACTCCATTAAAATCCTCAAGTAAAGCAACCCCTAGTTTCCTAATAATCGTCCATTGTGAAATCATATTTAAACCCTTCAAAGAAGCTGAATAGAACAAAACAAGCACCAACACTAACATTGCAAATCCAAAACACCAGTTCACAAAATCAAGAATTGATGAGAAAATGGAGGAAACAGGGCGTAAAGGAGTTCCATTTCCAGGTTTTGAGATGAGTGTTCACAACGACGACTGTGTATTCCGGGGATCTTTAAGCTGCCGTCTTCAGAGACGAGCTCCTTGTCCTCTCTTAGTACCACCAAGACCTCCTCCTTCCACCGTAGCTCCTTCCGCGTCTGCGTCTCTGCTCTGTCAAAACGGCACAGATCCAATCCCTCTATTGTCCCCACTTGTTCTTCCTTCCATGCTTCAACCTAATCCCATCACGACCTCTCGTTGACTCTTTCTCTTTCCAATCTCTTAGGTTTTTGTTTTCTTTCTTTCCTGTAATGACAATGTTCTCAACTCACTTATCTATTTTATCTTGGATAATTTTTGTTTTTATTTGATTTTTTTCATAATCTAGATTAAAAAAATGTCACTGTCTCTATTCAGATTCACATTTTCTCGAGTCTCGACCCTTGATTTTCTATTTGTACATTAATCTGTCTGTTTTCATTGACACAATAATATTCCACCAAGGTTTTCTTGTTTTTTTTTTTTCATGCATGGCCTTTACAAGCAGTTGTCAATTCAAGAAGAACAAGACGATCATAAGGTTGATTAGGGAGCGTACAATCTATATAAACTAGATTTGGCTTGATGTATCAATAAAGGAGGTTAATTATTTCATACATGTCCATTAGACGATATTAGCAATCTTTTAGGAAGTATTGAGATATCGATCAATCCTATAATTGATAACATATGAAATTTGTAATCAATATCATATCCTTTGTAATTATGTCTTATCATTCTTGATTGATTCTATTATAACTCTAGATTGATTTTCCTTTGTACGCGTATAAAATAATTGTAATTATAGGATCCGATTGGTAATGGTTGTAGCTTTAAAATTTTTGCTGTAGAAAAAAATCAGATTTTTTGTTGTGGCTTTAGATTTTATTGCTCTACAATTTTATGGAAAGCACTAAAAAATTGCTTTGGATATTTGGCTCTGCAGAGCACTTGTACAGCTGTAGGTTATTTCAAGAGTTGTGGTTTAAAAAAAAATTTAAAGCTTATTGTTCTGAATTTGGTGCTGTAGAAATAAATAAGGCTGTGGACAGCACCTACATCAACTACCAATCACCCCCTATGTTGGATATTGTACATAATCTTTAGTTTCTGACAAAGTCGAGAAAGATAAAAAAAAAAAAACTTATTTTATTAAAAATTTGGATGAAAATATTAATTTTCTAATTCTTTTAGAAAATAACAAGAATTTTGATTGAATGAGAATGAGTTTCGCATGTCTTTTTAAACTATTTTCTGTGAACTGGCTGCCAGAATAGTCTTATGAAAAATTGTTACTTTGCTTAGTTTTTATTTAATTTAGACTTTTTACTGTTGCTTGGAGTCAAAGACTACAAATGAATACTGGAGTTTAACACTTGGTGTGCTTTTCAAATAAGAAAATTTGTTGATTATTTTAGGTAGCCAGCTTTTTATATCCTCCATCCTGAGCAAAAAGTAAATTTGTAGTTAAAATGGATTTGGCATAATAGAGATGGGTTATTATCTCAATGAAAAAAAGATGTGGGTTCCTATCTTTCCTTTTCTAAATTAAATAACCACCATAATCATCTTTCCTTTTCTAATCGATTAATATATTCCCTTCCCGTGTGAATTTTATACTGTTTACAAATTAATAACAAAACTAGATTTTGACCCGTGCAACCGCACGGATGTTTGTTTTCACTTTTCTATACATAAATTATTGTTTTAGAACATAAGTGATATATATTTTTAATGTTAATCATATACTTAAATATTTATATAACTATTTCAAATACAATAATTTTATAATTTACATGTTATAATTAATTAATTGTTTAAACCTTATGTATTTGCCACTTCTTATTATATATTTATCTTATTGTATTTGCATTTAGTTATTAAGCAAATTAAAATATTTATGAGAAAATATATTTAAAAAAATATTTTGTATTTAATTTATGCTAAATTCTGACCTGTATTTCAAAACTGGATTTCTTTTTACCAATATTTTTATGCTTATTCGTTTTAGATAATTTATTATTGTATATATAAAAGTGTAAGATATGTTAATTTTTAGACATGTATTATATAGTTTGTTAATTTTAAGCCGTTCTATCATCATATTATATTTTAAATAAATAGTTTATATTTATGAAAATAAAATTTATAAATTTATCAATTGAATATAATCTTATCATATTTGTTTTAGTATAATAATTATATTTTAACATGATCATGACTATAAAAGTAGATAAAATAGGATATAATTTATTTATTTTTATTTCTAAACGATAACTTAAAATACATTAAGTTATTGTTTAAATATTTTTACACAGATTTATTGGAATTTTTAAAATATATTATATAAATATATATTATATTTAAAATGAAAATATATTATGATTAAAGTAGTTACAAAGATTTTACATTATTAACTTTAAAGAAATACATGTATTATATAGTTTGATAATGTTAACCCATCTTACCAACATATTAGATTTTATTTTTGAACATAAATATTTTATAATTACGAAAATAAAATATATAAATATATAAGTTTAATACAATTTTATTATATTTAGCTCAATATAATAATTTTATTTTAATATGATTGATTATGATTATATAATAAATAAAATATTATAGATTTTTTTTATTTTTCATTTTATATAACTGAATATATTAATGTATAATAATATTTTAAACTAATTTTGAAATTAGTGGAAATATTTAAATATAATTTCGAAAATGAAGAACTTGTAAAAATCTTTCTAAACAGATTTGTTAGAATTTTAAAATAAATATATTTATATTTAAAATGAAAAGATATCAAAAGATATTATGATTAAAATATTTTAAAAATTCTATTTATTATTAGTCTGAACTAAAATGTAGTATGAATTTCTATGAATAGGTCCATTAGGTCCATTTTTAAAAAAATCACACATAAATCAAAGTTGTGACTTCTGTTTTAATATATAAAGATATTTTTAAAGAAATAAAAATTAACTCTTCGACTAGTTTAACTTTTAACTTTTTTCATATAATAATAAAAAGCGGTAACTGGAGTTTATAAACTGGAGAACGAAAAAAAAAAAGTACATTCCAAAAAGCAGTCAAAATTCCAAAACACTTTTTAATAAAAATAATATCCCACAAAATCTCCACGTTGCCTTGTGCAGCTCTCCAAAGAATCTACATCGCTGCAATTACGGACCAAAGCTCCCTAAGTTTGTTGCTTTTTCTCCTGCTTAATTGATTTTTATTTCTCTCTCAGATCGATCCAAAGATACAAGAACAGAAAGAAAAACATTGATCAATCTTCTTCTGTTCCTCTGTTTTTCTCCCATATTAGTTGACCTAGGTGAATAACCCAAATCAGATCAATGGGTATTTTACTTTGCTGTCTTCGTGTTCCGGAGCAAGGTAATGAGTCTCGAAACGTACCCAGAATCACAGCCTTCAGCCACCCAATAATGAATATCTTTCCCCTCAAGGTAACGCCCACATTATAAAACCTACTTTCCTTTTATAGTTTCATTATTTTTTTCTCCCAGAAAACTTATAGAAATTGCAGAACTAATCAAACTCTAACAACTTCGTGTTGATTCAGTACGAGCAACTATCTCGAAACCTGGAAAGAAGGGAATTTTCCTCTGTCGCCAACAAAGAAGAAGACGTTTGTCCGACATGTTTCTATGGTAAAACTAGTAACTCTACAAAAAAAAGCTATTTATTTATGTCTAAAGATTTGTGTGTGTTAACTCATTACTATTGTCATTGGAGACAGAGTACGCTGAGGATAATCCGAAAACAGTTTTACAATGTGGACATATCTTTCACCTTGCCTGCATCTATGAATGGATGGAGAGAAGTGCAGCTTGTCCCTTTTGTTCCAAGGTTTCTTTCATCTCTATATGTATTTTATTAACACATATATGTCGGTTATATCTATCTTTTGATGTATGTTTTGTGATTTTAACAGACAATGCTTTTCTTGGAGGATGAAATTACAGAGCAGGTGGACTAACTATAAGAGATATCCTTAGATTCTTGGCAAAAAAATTCCTTCATCACCAATTCTTTCTTAATTTATGTTGTAACTAACTTTTTATAGATTTTAGAAGACTTCGGCCAGATTCTTTTTGGCTTGTAATTTGGAAAAATGATAAGCTATTTTTGTGTGATATAAAAATTTCAATAATTTTAAGCATTAGATTAATTTGATAACTAAAGCTGTTGCGATTCTTTAGTTCAAGAGACCTACAATATAAAAGATCCTAAAGAAAGGTAACTGAAGATTCAGTTTGGTAGACACGGGTGAGACTTATTTGTTCAGTTTGGACACTGATTTATTAGAAGGTTCAATAATATAAACTAGGATAAGATCCGCGCCTTGCGCGGAATTAAGTTATCATTTGTATTATATTTTGGAGAATGAAACAATAGTTTGGCTTCATTTGGATTAGGGGTGTTCAATCCGGATATCGGGTTGGTTTCGGTTCGGTTCGTTTTTTTTCGGTATTTCGGTTAGTAAAATATAACTACTATTCTAAATCCACATTTACTTTGACTTTACTCTTTCACATACTTTTGAAAGATTTCAACTGGACGACTAAATTGATCAGCCAATCTTGTTGCTTTAAATCATTAGTATTTATATATATATATTATTTAGTTTGAATATTTATTAAATAAAAATTCATATGCGTTATATTTTATGATCATTTGTAACTTATTATAACAAAAAAAATAATCTATTGATCACAAAATTTTCAGAGTGGAAATATTCAAATTTCTAATAATATATAGACGTTTTGAAAAATTCAAAATATAACATATAAGAAAAAATATAAATGTTTTTATTATATATTTAATGTGATTTATTAATATCTTTCAATAATATAAAATTAAAAAAAAAAGAACTAAGATACAAAAATTGTTATCAAATATTTATTATTCATAATAATTAATTTTCATATATACGTTAATCATATTAGGTAATTTCGTAGCTCCTAATTAAGGAAAGTGCAAAAAAATATTTGGTAGATTATTTATCAATTCGATAGTTAGTTTAATAAAAAATATAATGTAAGTTAAGATGGACCAACATATTTTTCTAAGAATAGTATATTTTATATAGTCATTTATTAAATGAGAATTTATAATCATACAGTTCTATGATCATTCATATCATTTTATAACTGAATATTTAAATCATCGATAACAAAATTTTCAATGTGAAATCTTTAATAAGTTTATAATTTATAAATGTTTTTGAAAATTTATTGAAAGTTTTAATATTAAAATATTTATGCAATCTTATGGTATATAGTATAATATATATATATATATATATATATGTTTTATTATTAAATTATATTTTTTACTCATATGGTTTTAAAATCATGTGTATCTTATTATAATATTAAATAAAAGTTCATATTAATACAATTTTATGATCATTTGTAACTTATTATGACAAAAAAATAATCTATTGATCACAAAATTTTCAGAGTGGGAATCTTCAAATTTCTAATAATTTATAGACGTTTTGAAAAATTCAAAATATAATATATAAGAAAAAAATATAAATGTTTTTATTATATATTTAATGTGATTTTTAAATATATTTTAATAATATAAAATTAAAAAAATAACTAAGATACAAAAATTGTTATCAAATATTTATTATTCATAATAATTAATTTTCACATATACGTTAATCATATTAGGTAATTTCGTAGCTTTTATTTAAGGAAAGTGCAAAACATTTTTTGGTACATTATTTATCAATTCGATAGTTAGTTTAATAAAAAGTGTAATATAAGTTAAGATGGAGCAACCTATTTTTTTTAAGAATAGTATATTTTGTATATTTATTTATTAAATAAGAATTTATAATCATACGGTTCTATGATCATTCATATCGTTTTATAACAAAATATTTAAATCATCGATAACAAAATTTTTAATCTGAAATCTTTAATAAGTTTATAATTTATAAATGTTCTTGAAAATTCATTGAAAGTTTTGATATTAAAATATTTATGTAATCTTATGGTATATAGTGTTTAATCTATATATATAGTTGACAAAAAAAAATCTATATATATATATTTATTTTATTATTAAATGATATTTTTTACTCATATGGTTTTAAAATCATGTGTATCTTCTTATAATAAAAATGTTAAACCATTGATCATTAATCTTTAACATAATAATTTTAATAGTTTTAGTCATTTATTGTCGTTTTTAAAAATTCAAAATATAACATATACGAAAAAATCTAAATTTTATTTTTATAGCTAATTTGATTGTTTAATTTATTTTAATAATATAAAATTAAACAAAAAATGATGGAGGGGATATAAATTGTTATCAAATCTTTATTATTAAAATCATTAATTGTGATATATATATTAGTCATTTATGGTAATTCCGTAGGTTTTATTTAAGGAAAGAAAATATCATATCATTATATCATATAGTTTGACCAACTTATGTATCTAACAACATATAAAAATCGAATGTGGACCTACTTATTTTTCAATTGAATGTAATTGACTACCTAATTGAGTGCCACCTATGCATTGGGGCCTCTTTTAATTAATACAAAATTGAGGTTACATCTTTTCAAATGTTCCTCAATTAATATATAGGGGATTCAGATATTGAAATATATTACAATTTTGCCACATACTGAAGCAAAATAACTTGAGAAAGATATATAAAAAGAGACAAAATAGGAACTTGCTAATTATATGAACATGGAGCTTGCCCACATATATTAATTAGTTGGATAAAAAGGGCTCGCCAAAATATATATGTAGCTCATATTGTTTTATTATTGATGATTATAAATATTATTATTGAATTGCTTCATGCGGCAAAGCAGCCAAGGTTGCAGTTGTAAACGGGTTCAAGAGACAGATCGAGATCGTTCCTCCTCATTGTCAATTGATCTTCTTCATGCGGCAAAGCAGCCAAGGTTGCAGTTGTAAACGGGTTCAAGAGACAGATCGAGATCGTTCCTCCTCATTGTCATTTGATCTTCTTCTTGATACAGCCCCCTGCATTCACATTCATATGCACATGATATAGCTTACAAAATTATCTACATAGGTGCTGAAAATATCACATGTTTTGTAGTGAAATTGGTAAAGGCCCATATCAAAGATAGTTTATTTATCTAACTACCTCAAGTTTTAATTTGAACAACTAAGAAAAACGACCTGATCCCAAAGGTTTCTTAGGCTTTTAGCAGCCATTCCATCTACTTTTCCCAAAAATATAAGTCTGTTTTTTTGACGACCATTGGATTGATGATCTTTTTTTTGGTTCAACTGGATTGATGATCTATACGTTAATATATACATGAAAAATCTTAGTACTTATAATTCACAATTTAGACGTCTAACCATCACTAAAACAACCTAACTCACTGGACTTATAACACCTAACTATCTTGTATATATAACACATATGTACATGAAAGTAAGAGGAACGAATTTTTAACTACCCCATGTTGAGAAAAGGAGATGGCTGATGAGAGAGCATGTAAGGATGCTGGATTTGATGCTGCTGGGGGGGTGGAGGCGGAGGCATATTATGGCCATGGTTCTGCTCGTCCCATTGCTCTTGTTGCGCCCTAAGAACCTTTTCCCTCTCCTTAATCTGACACGTTTTAATTTCACAATTCACACACCAGTTTGTTACCAACTTATACCATACTATATCATCATCAATTTTCAAAGCCACGACCTCTAAATAGATATACATATAAATAGCATCAAATGTAGTTGTGTTTAGATCTTTAATTTGGTTACGAATAATTCCTTGCGTCATGTAATAAACTCGTATACATGTCTTAAATATATATCTTCTCAAACAATTTTTCCTTCTGTTGCCAAAGTAGCCCAATTTTTTTTTAAATAAGAATAGTGTCTATATTCACATACCCTATATAGAGACGAAGAAAGTAGAATGATATGAGACGACTTTTCAAGTTCAAATATTTTCAATCCGGAAAAGAACCTTAAAACTAAACGGGCAATACCCATCTACGTAGTGGCTGACGAGTATATCAATCATAGACTATAAAAATGATATTTTTATCTATATTTTAGTTATAGTGGTGTCGAAGCTAAGTGGAGAAATATGGAAAGATCTCGTAGCCGTAGGTATAGCTTGGCTTGTAGTGTGGAGTAGAACAGTGGAAGCTAACAGTACTACAATAGAAAACATTTTGACGAAATAAAAATAATGACAAATGGCACCTGCTTGGAAAGCATGCTGTTTTGTTCCTGTATGGCTTTCTCCTGTCATTTCCAAAACGGCACGATTGTTAGCTCCCCTATAGGATTCTTACACGCAGTTATTCTATGTGAACTTCAATTTGATATGGTTTTTACATACCTTTCTTTGGAGCTCATTGATGGAGTCGTACATAAGTTGGTTCTGCATAAACGTACCATTACATCGACTAATCGTACTCTTATATACTAATTCTTTAAAAATTCAAACATTCTAATCGACGTGATTTTTTCATATCCAACCAATAAAATCACATATATACTATTTCATATATATGTATTTGAATAAGCAAATAATATGTTTTTAAGTTGTATACATGTTAAAGAAATAGGAGAATTCATACTTTTCTAGAGCGGATGTGCTTAAGAGCAGTATCAAGCTGTTGCTCTAGATTCTGGAGCTCCTTAGAGCTCATTGCTTGCAAGTCTTCCCCAAGATAGTGCCTAAATTTCAATAGAGCATCGATGCATTTTTTGTTATTTAAATGCATCATTTTTTGTATTATAAGTAATCACTAGACTTTGACCCGCGCGCCCGCGCGGGTGTATTTTTCAAAAATATGTTACTGTTTGTTTTTTCATGTCACTATTAGGATTGTGCAAAAAACCTGAATCCAAAAAACCGATCCGATCTAAAAAAGTAGTATCAAATCTGAACCGAAATTGATTAAATATCTGAATTATTCAAAATTTTAGTATTTAGAGAACTGAAACCGAATCTGATCCAAACTAAAATATTTCGGGTATCCGAATATATCCGAAATAGATTTATATACTTATATATATTAATTGTTTATAGATTTAATGTATATAAAAACATCCAGAATATAAAATATACTTTTAAGTTGGTTTAAATACTTGAAAATATATACAAATTGTCAAAAGTAAACATCTAAAATCGTTAAAGTATACTCAAAATACTAAAAATACTTAAAATAATAATTAATTCTCTATCTAAATATTTAAACCAAACCAATTTATATGTTAAGTTTAGGTATCCTGACAGGTGTTATTCAAATTTATATGTAATATATTATTTTATTTATAGATTTTGAGAAATTTAAAGTATATAATGAATTTTAAAATTTTAAAAATCATTTAAATGAGTTATCTGAATCTGAACCTAATCTGCAAAGATTCAAACCGAACCCGAATCAAAATTTAGAAATATCCAAATGGGACTAAAGTCTTTGACCCCAAAAATCTGAAATCCAAAGAGACCCGACCGAACCGAATGAGTATCGTAACACCCATCCCTAGTCACTATTATATATCATATATGTATCCTCATATAATTAATCGTATTTTATACATATCATCATATAAGTAATCATATAATTAATAATATTTTAAATATATCATCACATAAATAATCATATAAATTATACTTTTAAAACTTAATGTGAAATATAAAAACTATTATTTAAGATGGTGTTTGAAATTGAGCTTTGTATTATATTTTTCTTATATATATTGAAAACATTTTTTTGATAATGGTTGTTGGAAAACATTTTAGTAAAAATCAATTTTTGAATATATGTATATTTTTGAATCAATTTTTGATTTAAAATATGTATATAAAATTTATTTTAGACAAAAGATGTTTTAGGTTATTAGATTAGACCATTTTCGTATATTTTAAAGATAGTCTAAATATATAGTTTCTCGTAATATAATAGAATTCACATAAGCCCATTAATACTTTTTTTTAATATACTGCTATTCCAAACAATATTATATATATTTTTAAAAATGTTATTTATGCTTCTAAATAATTTTCAAAAGTACTTATATTTTAATAAGATAAATATTATTTTATTTGTTCGTGCAGATTATTGTAAATAATTATGAAGGCATCCGACAAGTTTTAAGGAAATCATGAGATAAGAGAGCCAAAAAATATCTACCTTGGAGAACAAAAAACGTGAGAAGAAAGTTTAGGATGAAATAATTAGGTAGGAGTAATATTCTGTTGCTAAGATCTGTTGCTAAGATTGCACGAGAGATTCTTGCTATTAACTTTGCGATTTTTACATAGACATGTTAGTTAGCTAATTATTGTGTCCATATCTAAAATTTCTATTTTATGAGCGTGTTTTTCAAAATTGTATGGTTAACTAAACCAGTTGGTTTAGGAGACAAACGGGCCAAGAACCAAAATTGTAATTCCATTCATTTCGATTTGGTTCATGCTTTATTCATGTTTCCAAACAATTTGATTTAAATTGCTATACTTGTTTCCAAACAACTCTAATGTGTACTTCAGTTTTAATAATATAGATGCATTTTTTTAAAATCATGCATTTTTAACTAACATTAATCCTACCAGTTTGATATGTCATATATATATATATATATATATATGATGAATGAAAATGTACCTCTGGTTTCTCTCCAAAAGCTCAATCTTAGCCTTGAGCCTATTATACTCCATCGACCAGTTCGTCTATATCTCACAAGTTTAATACAGATAAGTATATATATATATATATATATATCACTAATACTGAAATAATATTTAATTTATATAAGTTAATGGAGAGAAATTGGTTTACATTGGAGTCGGACTCAGGTGCTATAAGCTGTCTCTCGGCGTAAGAGTATCTCTCATAGCGTTCAAGTATCTTCTCCATACTGTTCAATTCACAGAATTAGGGCTAGCTTCTTATCATCAACAATTTATGATCATATTTTATATATAGAGTATACACTGTGTAAAACAAGCAAAAGATCATGTAAATACAAGCTTAGGATGAGGTCGAGTTACCATGACATTAATTTTAGGGTAGATCTAGCTAGGTCTTAATGATGGTTTTATCCCTTAAAACCAAGATTTCCTAGATCAAATCCTGTAAGAGATCTATAATATAGCAAAACAGTGAACCAAGATATGACCCTATACCTCTAGCTTAGAGTTGTAACTGCGGTTTCCTTAAAATTGTTATAATTGTGTACAGGAAATCTTGTTAGAAATTACACATTATAAAAAAATATTATAATCTGATCAAATCACTAATTTCATTTTGTACAGAATACGAATAATGCTTTTTAAAGAAAGAACAGCTGTTGGCTGTTGGATTAAGTTTGACCATCGGTAAGAAGCCGAACATAGGATAAAATTGGTTCTTTTCGTGGATCCCCAGAGGTCAAAAAACCCCTACTCAGATTTGACATCCTTATTTCCAGCGTTTCAATTTGTAAAATCTTATAAAACAGAAGCAACTACGTTTAATACTACAGTGTTTAAGATTATGAGTTAATACTTGTCGAAGCCGACGGAAATTAAATATTTCATTGTCTTAGGTTTGCAGTATTTTGGAAAACACAACTGGGAGATCAAACGATTCACAATGATCTTAGGGCTGGAAAACCCCTAGCTCAAAAATTAAACACTAATCCGTTTATATAATCCCAATTTAACTTTGAAATCTTATAAATTAGCAGTATTTTTGTTGCTTCTCATTACATTTTTGGCTTATCTACAATAATAGACCATTTGCAATTTTATTTTATTAAAGCAACATTATTTTCAATGCTTGAGTTCCTAGCTAAGAAACAAGAGAAATTAAGCAGTTTCTTTAAATTGACAGTTTTTTAATTTCTTACCTTGGCTCTAATTCAAAATTAGGTTTCAAAATTCTTAAGACATATCTAGGAAAACAAAACAATTCATGATGGTGTATATACACCCACACACATATATCCAGACCGATACTATAAAATAGTTAATGTTCTAGGGTTAAATTCACTCCAGTCCGTATATAACTTTTAATTTTCTAGCTAATACAGATGTAGGTAATAAACATTTTTCTGACGGTATATTAACAGATTCAGTAAAGATATCTAACTACTAATAATCCAAATCAAATGAAACCCCTAGAAAATACCTAAATAAGAACAGTAGTTACTAATTAGGGTAAATCAAGTAGTCAACTTAAGAAAAAACGTGAGACAAATGAAGTAATTAAACATATTTTTGTTTCTTAAATGAGAAAGTTACCAAGAATCAGTGGAGTATTCAAAGAGTTTCCCCTTATGGGAGAAGACAACAAGCGCAACTTCAGCATCACACAGAACAGAGATCTCATGAGCTTTCTTCATAAGACCAGCTCTTCTTTTCGAGAATGTCACTTGTCTATTGATCTTGTTCTCTATCCTCTTCAACTGAACCCTACCCCTTCCCATTTTTATCCCTTTTAAAGGAACAATTTCCTCTAAAAGAACCAAACAAAACAAGAAACTACAAGAAGAGAGATAAAGAAGAGCTCAGACTTTGGTATGATCCAATTAGGAAAGTTTTTCTTTCTTTCCTTTATAATATAGACTTGTGTTTGAGTCTCGGGATCTTTCTTTCTCTCTTTATTTATGGAGAATTTGGGTAATAGCGGTTTTAGGGAAAATCTAAAACTGGTTTTTTCTTGTTTTCAAAACCAGTGTGGTTTTCTTAAGGATTCGTGTCGACATCTCATTGGTATATTGTATACTGGATGTCAGGCCCACGTTTCTAAAATGAAATATATAATATAAAAGTTTGATTATCGACGTCTTGTGAGCGAGAAGTAACATAGTACGGACCACTGGACCATCCCAAGTGTCACCTCCGCTTTGCATTGACGGCGGAGATTTCTCTGTAGATATACGAAACGAAATCTGGACCAACGAAAATATCTAATCATCTTCTTTTTAAATGAACTCTTCTATTTGGAATAAAGTGTGAACCCTTTGTTTTAGACAGTTTTATTAAATTTGTTTATATTTAATGTTCAGCGGTAACAGTGAAGTACAAATAGACCTTTTCTTTAGCAATAGATGTTATGGTGAAGTTGAGAATCAATTGACAATTGTGTAATGTATTGCGTTCACGGATTTATACGCAGGGTTTAAGGAACAACAGGGACCAAGACGAATAATTATGATGTGAAGCGTGGTGTAATGCGTATGGTGTAGTTCTAATTACACTGTAGATCTTACCGTATACGATCTAAATAAATCGAAAATGATGATCAATTTACTTGATATCAATAAATTATTTTCCTTAGTGGTAGTATTTAATCAAATTTGTAGATTTCATATATATATTTTCTTCATGGAAGATATATTAAATCAGGCATGCTGTGACCATATACACTGAAATGATGGTAGTTATATAACTAAATTTAGAATTATTCTTCGGTTCGGATAAAATAGGTTCACCAACCAATATAATTTTGTTATTTCATATTCTATATTTTTTAAAAAAAAATATTATCAAGTTATATTATGTTTTTAAAATAAAAAGATAAAAAATAAATAAAAATAATAGTAGTTACCAAAAAAAAGTTATTTAAAAAAAAATATTTTAAACGTCGTCAACAAAACAATAAACCATAAATCCTTGGGTTTAAGATTTATCCAAGAGTTTAGGATTTACCCAAAAATTTAGGGTTTATCCAAATATTTAGGGTTTATCTAAATGTTTAGGGTTTATCCAAAGGTTTAGAGTTTAGTGTTTTGCTGACAACATTAAAAATATTTTTTTTAAAGATTTTTTTTGTAACTATTACTGTTTTTTATTTTATGTTTAGTTTTTTATTTTAAACTATAATATAAATTGACAATATTTTTTTTAATAAGATATTGAATATGAAATAACAAAATCATATCGGTTGGTAAATCTACGAGTTTAACTTAGAGGGTGAACCCAAAAATAACTCCTAAATTTAAACATGTACGTCTTGAGATTTGAAATGCTACACAGGACAGAGAGAATAGAGAACTCCATTTGATGATTAGTATACTATATGTATGATAATGTATATGGAGATGATGAGCAAAAGTAGTAAGCAACAAAAGGAAAAGTAGAAACATAACAAATCGAGCAAAACTAAAAGAATCTAAGCTCGTGGCCTTGAGGACAACGTCCCAATAATATTACATTATCTTCGCCTTTGTTACATTTCCACCCTTCTTTTCTCCCATTTAGTATACATTTCTACTCTTTACTTCATTATGCATAGTGTACTACATTGTATACAATATCTCCACTAAACCGTATCTTCTATTCCAAATACTAGAAAACAATTTAGCTTTCTTAGAAAGGGGGTAATATCTATCTTTATCTCCAATATAGTAGTCATACATTCAAAATGGTTTTGAAAGTTAGAACCAGAAAAGCTTAACAGTCGCTTTAAAGCAGATCCCACGAATTGTCTTCGATGAGTGATATTTGTTGTGAAGTTTCTTTGAATCACACGGTGACACAAGATTTTATATGAATTTTAGGAAATTGTTATTCGAGGAGGATCTTTCGATGATAATTTAAAAAAATTCTATCCATGTTAATTTCTGTTTTAGTAATCAAAATCTGTTTTGAGATCTAACAAGTTATAAACATTTAGTGTAATTAGTTTTAAACAGTATTTTAGAGACTTTAAAACCTATATTTATACATATATGCATAAGTTTTTTTTTTAAATTAGAGACCAATTAAAAACAATGTTTCATTGAACTTGTTCCTAATTTTGAAGAATTTGAAAACAAGTGAATTTTGTAGGTGAGTGTATTCAAGGTCTAAATAAATTGGTTTAAACTCAAGAGTTATCTACTGTTACCACAAATTTCTCAGAAGCTATAGTTTAACGCACGGATGATATTGAATTTTCAATCTCTGTTGTTTAAAAAGGTATAGAGTGCTTGTTGTGATACGTTATATTCAGTTAATTCAATTATGTAGACCGGACAATGACAATAAGAAAGGAGATAATGAGGTAGCAACTCAAATTCTCGAGAAGAAATGAATGAAGAGCAAAGCTGTCTTAGTTAGGTCTCTATCAGAGAGCAAGGTGGGGGTCCAATCCAGCCACATCAAATGTCCAATTAATGTACACATCAATACCCTTTATCCCCACCATTCTATATATAATACATGTATATGTATCTTTTAAAAATTCTCAATTCTGAAAAACAAAAATTAAACGTTAAACCTTTATTGCTAAACAGATGTAACAATTCTTGTACCATAGATGTTAAGTTTTGGTGAAATTTGTGTAGAAGAAAATTTTAACCTTTGACATCTTCTTATCAGTTTTTTATACTGAAACATATTATGTTGTTCAAGAAAGAAAAAGATATACATGTTAGTGTATATTCAATCGAATATAAAAATAACAAATAGCAGAAGTATATAGGGATCAAATGCTGAAATAAAACTCTTGATTCAATATAACTCTTTTTAATAAAAATGGTCCTTATATCTAAGTAACCTTTCTTATTCAATATAACTCTTTTTAATAAAATGGTCATTATATTTAACTATTTATACTGAATATAGATTTTGATGTTGAACCCATATCAGATCAAAATCAATATTGGTCCTCTCTATTATATTCTTCATCTTGAATCTTCCTTTTTCCTTATAACTCAAGCTTTAATTTATGTGTTCTTCTGTTATATTTGATAATTTTGTTATACAATTAGAGAATTTCATCTTATATATTAAAACAGAAGTCACAACCTTAATTCATGTGTGATTTTTTTAAATGGATCTAATAGACATATTTCTATAAAGTCATGTTACATTTAATCTTTAATCTTATCATTTAAATTTTGGGCCTACCAAAAAATTTTATTGGGCTATCAATAATTGAATTTAAAGAATACATGGTCCATTGGATTTATAGATAGTATAAATTAAATAGATATAATTTAATGTTGTAATACTATACTTCCATATGTTAAATATTTAAATATTTGTCGATGTTAACTTTTAAAATTATAAAGATTTTTTTTAAATAACAAAAATCATATTATCTAACAATGATTAATCTTTACTACCTTAAACCAATGAAAACAAATTTTAAATTATATAGTTTATTTTAAAAATTAAACAAAAACTAAATGTTTAATTATTTACTCGATAATATAAATCTATGAATCAAAAAATTTAATTTTTTAAAAACTTTCTAAATTTGCAAAATGTTACAATATCTTTGAATATGACAATAAAAAATATTTTACTAATCTTTATATATATAGTTACGATTTTAATAATGAAATAATAATCCGATTATATATATATAGAAGAAGATACAAATACATGTGAAAGTTTAAAACAATCTATTCAATGAAAAAATATACCGTAAACTTATTATGTTTAAAAAATTGATAGATACATATATTATAATATATACCAATTTAGAATTGAAAACAAAATATTTATATAAAAATAAATGAAAACAAAAACCCGCGCGGTTGCGCGGATCGAGATCTAGTTTGAGGATTTAATTTGGTAATTTCTATATTCTTACTAAGTTCTCAATAGTGCAAAATAAAAAAAAAATTCCTTAATAGGATTTTACAGTGGTAATCTATAGATTTAAGAAGTTAAACCATATGTAATGCATGCATTGAATTGAGAGGTAAGCTGGAAGTGTTCGTAAAGTATTTCAGTTGTAATCTATATTACTCATTTTGATTCGGATTCGATTATGATGTGTAGAAACCTAAAAATATTTAGATAACCAATATTCAAATTATATGGTGACATATGTAAAATATATAAAAACAAATATCAATATATAAAAAAAAGATAAAAACCAACATCCTCAATCTTTTGTTCATATTTATATATAGCTAACGAATATATATCCTTAAACTCGAAATCGAAATGTAGGAAAGATACTGTTATTTAAACTTCTCAGTATTGCAAAAAAAAAAAAAAGAGTTGTTTGTCGATACATACGTATATTACTTATCTGGGTTAAGAGGCTTTGGAAGCTTCTGAGTTCTGATCCAAGCTTCTGAGTTCTGACCACTAAGATATAAAGTGTAGTTTATATAAATAATAATTAACCATACATTCAAAGGCCTATTAGCTCAGTTGGTTAGAGCGTCGTGCTAATAACGCGAAGGTCACAGGTTCGAAACCTGTATAGGCCATATTTTTTATAGCACGTCGCCTTCTCTCATCCACGCTTTTATTAATATATATATAGAAATTGAATAGCCACCATTGTGTTCGGAGGCAAGGAATAGTAAAGTTTCCAAAATGATTGCACGAAAATAATAAATGTTGATAAGCTGACGTGATTAAAAACACTGTAGCTTGGTCTTTTTCGCCCACACACTTACTGTAGTTTCTTCTACAAAAGATAGTTAAAAACTAAATTCAAAAGCGGTAGGAGAAGAAATGTAACGAGTTCAGAACCAAACCACTCCTTTCATATCTTTGGTGATTGACTATAACAATCCTTTCTTATCAACATTATCTTTCATATCTTATTTATATTACTTATTATTGATAACTTGACGCGTAAGATATTATCTTGTTAGAAATCAACAAACAAACCACAAATGAGAGCGAGATATAGAGACACTTACGAAGCAATCATCATCAATGGTGTAGATGTACTTCTTTTTGGAGACCAAGAAACCGAAGCAGCGGCAACCAGAATCTTGGAAGGAAATGCAACATGCCTTGGCACCTAAGATTCGATTGATGTCGTTCCTGTTGTACAGCTCATAGTCAAACCCTTGTGGGACCTTGATGGTCTTGGCAGGATCACCGTCCTGAACGATGTTCAGATGGTATTGCTCAAAGAATATTTTTTGATGTCGAGATCATCTTTCAGCATAGCGATTGGTTTCACCGAAGAAGAGGACTGTTGGGCCATTTGAGATTACTAAAGCAGTTGAAGCATACTGGATAAGAGAGATAGATGGTGTTGTACTATTTTTGGAAATGGATACTTCAGTATTTATACAGGTGAGAAGATCGTTATAATAATCGAAGGATAAAATAGTTACTTCACTCCTCCTTTGGCCAAACCTGCTTGATGTTTCTTGTGTGTAATCCTCTTCTGTTTATATTATGTTATTATCATATATATTTTTTCAAAATTGGAGTTGCGTGAGAGCAATGTTTTTGTTTTCATAATTTTTATATTATTGTTTACGATATTCAGTTAAGAAAAATGATATATAGATAGATTAGAAATCGAGTACGTCTTAACTCAGATTAACTGTCCATTTAATTGCTGATATATAGCTCCGAGCATCTTATTCTGTCAATTGATTCAGTATTGTTATCCAAAGGCATGTAACCATATCTTGAGAATGCCGTTGTTAACTTGTTTTGATGGTTGCTTAGCAATTGAGAACCTGACATAGTTGTTTCTATCGTTAGATTTGTTTTTTTCAACATGTTAAATCCATTGATCAAAAGATAATTATGTACAAAAACATTGAAGGAAAGAATGAAAAAGGAATATCTAGAACGTGAAACCAAGTTACAATACTTCGGTAGTTGAAAACATGGTGCAAGTTTAGGCGGTTCCTCTAGTTTGAAACCACTTCTGCCTCCTATTTTCCAACCGTGCTGAATTGTAACAGTGAAACTAAAGTTTGACCCACGCTTTAACGGATATTTTACATCGTAAAAATAAAAATAAACACATCAAATATTTTTGTTATGAATGTTATAATAGGAAAACATGACCAATTTAATCCATTCTGTTTAGGAACTACCCTCCAGTTTAAATTTTGATTCATTCAAACCCATCTCATTTAGGTTCATTTCATTTACCTTCGTCCATTTAGAAACCAATCTCATACTTTTTAAATATGTTATTATGTTACTATAATATAACTTGTCTTACCGGATTTTGAAAGCTATAGAGTTTGACTACTATGATAAAAACTTTATTATATGAAAGGTATTTTACAATATAAAAATAACCAAATGTAGCATGATCATATATTTATGTTATTTTAATAAAACAAAAACCATGTTATTCTAATTAAATATGCAAATTCGATATAAAAACTTTAAACATCATTAAATATTAATATAGTTAGATATGAAAACTAAAATATTAAGAGACCATAAGGTTCCTGTGTAAATCTCCAAACAATATATAGAGATATTATAAAATTTGTTAGATATTTGAAATATATTTGTTTGTTGACTAAATTATTATTTAACGGAAACTATAATTTTGTACCTAATTTATATATATTTAAGTTTTTCATATTATGTTTAATTAGATTTACATAAATTAATTATTGTAGTTATGTTTATTAATTGTGCTATTTTGGGAGTTTAAAGAAAATTATAACCGTGTCATGCATATTATTATTATTATTATTTGTTTTGTTCAAATAATCAAAGTTTAGATGAAAAATAATTTATTTGAAGTACTATCACCAATTATTACAAATTTTTAAGTTGAACCAACGATTTGTGAACAGTTGTAATGTTTCATTTAATGTGTTGGTGTTTTTATAAATGTTTATGTTAATGTGTTTCATGTTTATTTGGTTTATGTGTGTTAATTGTTAAATAGAACGTTAGCTATTTAGTGCAATTAAAACTCGAACATTCCATACTCTTTGGTAAATCTTATAGTAAAAGATGCCAGTGTCAAACGATTCCTTGTTGAGATTAGCTGATGGTCCAAGCTAGCAAGCTTCACGAAGGAGAAGTTGGATCTCTTTGATTAACACATGAACCGGTTTGAAGGCATCCGAATGCAATCTTACGTTCCTTTCATTTGTTTAATCTGTGCTTACGATTTACTAACATAATTCTCTTAAATTGACTATTTTATAGATCTGTAGAAAATTCGAAAACGAATTACAAGTGGATGAACACAAAGATGTAACTGAGCATAAAGATGAAATTTGGGCATCAAATATGGGGATTAGACGTTAAAGAAGGGATTTGATGTCACATGTTATTGATGAATGCTTTTCCTCATTTGGCTCGTCTTCTAGTAAGAGCCATTGTAACTAGAATACAATTTGTTGTATCAGATATATCAGAACTATAATGTCAAGAAATTACTCAAAACAAATAAATAATAATAATAATATCAAGACAAATTGTGAACAAAGAACGAAAACATATTTTTAAAGTAATTTACAATTATTCACATTGGCGCTATTTTCAGAATTGCACCTTCAATTAAATTATGCTAAAACAAATAGTTAGATAAGAACACAAGATTTTGTATCTATCTTTGAAAATCCATTAATTATTAGTTCAAGCAAGTAAGAATAAATTAGAAAGAAATCTAGAAGTCATTAACTAAATAGTTTAAGAAAGTTTGACTAATAATTTCTTTTGGCAAGAATAAATAAGGTCAACAAGAAAATGATATATTGGTCAAAAAACATAAAGCATCCCACCAATCAGAACACAAGTCCGCATTTCTAAAGCTAACCGACCCTTTTTGTTGATGAATACAAATATTCTCTTTCCTTTTTTGTTCTCTCCTTATGGAAACATAATCTCTGCCAACCTCTCTTAAACCCTTATATAAAGCACCTCTCTTCTCTTGCCTTCTCCTCACAAATCTCTCAAATTTCTTTAACCTAATCACAACTAAAAGCCTCCTCCTTTTCTCTAGACTCTCCTTGGTTCCATCTCTAGGTTTGTAAAACCCTTGATCCAAATTCAGATTTGTTCTTTTTTTCTTGCATTCTGATTGAAAAGTTTTGATTTTTAATAATGGGTTTTGGATTAGAATGTTGATTCTTTCTGTTTGATCTGAATTGTATTCTCCCTTTTTTTTCTCAGGACGTGTACAGATATGGCTGCCGAGGGATGTGTTTATGATGCTCACCAAGTCTCTGAGGCTTTTGTGAAAAAATACTATCATTTTGTGGTGACAGCGACTCATGCAGCTCATCAGTTTTATGGCGTTGATAGCCTTGTCACCAGACCAGGACCTGATGGTACTATGATGTCTTTTTCATCCGTCGAGGTAAAACAACTTCGTTTTGAATGTTTCTCACGATTCTCGTTTTATATTAGGTGTTATTATGTCAAAATGTTATTAGATTCATGAGATATTTATTACTTTATGCTGAAACTAGTTATGATGATTGTCTTAAATACCGGAGTTAAGACTCTTTGTCTATGTTTAATGGAGAGAGAGACTTGACATTGTTTTATTATCATCCTTGGTTCCAGGCTATCAAGAAGCACTACCGTTCCTCTTACTATGATGGTGCCACATTCGATGTGGTCAGTGTTGATACTCAGAGTTCTTCGGGAGGTGGAATACTCATCATGGTTATTGGTTTCTTGACTGGTAAAGATAACCTCAAGAGGAAGTTTTCCCAAGCGTTCTATCTTGCACGTCAGAATCGTAACTATGTTGTCTCCAATGACGTTCATCGTTTTGTTGATGAAGAGGGTATGTTTGCCAAGTCTTGTCCACAAGTTACAAAGCCAGTTGAAAAGATAAAAAAGACTGGGCAGGTCCACAAAGCCACCAAGAAGAAGTCTGTTAATGCTGCTGAGGTTAAGAAGGTGGTTGCTCCTGAAAAAGCTGTTGTAACTGCTCCAAAACCGAAAGAGCCAGTTGCTGAAACATCAGCTGCTCCTCCTCTTGTTGGAGCCAAGATATCTTATGCTTCCATAGTGAGTTTTATTCTTGCAAATTTGACTTTATTTTACTTGGGCCATCTATAACACTTATTAATCAATGTTGAAAATGCAGGTTCTATCCATGTTGAGAAACGCTGCTCCTGTCCAAGTTAAAGCAGCCCCCGTTCAGAAACCTAGTACCGTGGCACAACCCAAACCCCATGTAGCTCCAGCACCTGAAAAGAAGAGTGACCAGAAGATGGTTGATGAACCAGGTTAGAAAATGTTCATCCATTGTTGTAAAACAACTCTTTTGTCTTTGTCTATTTTTGTATATCTTATTCATGTTGTTTTTGGTTGCAGGGACTTCCATATTTGTGTCGAATCTGCCAATGGATGCAAGGCCTCTTCAAGTCTATGAACTGTTCAAACGTTTTGGCGCTCTCGAAGGAAAAGGAGTTCAAATCAGAAGCTCCAGGGCTAGTGGAAGTTGCTTTGCCTTTGTTGCCTTTGAATCTGTTGCATCCGTACAGAGTGTACTTAAGGCTGCCAAGAGCAATCAGTTCAAGCTTGGGGAGCATAAGCTTCGTGTAAAGGAAAAGCAAGTTGAGTATAATAGTAGCAATCCGTCTGATTGGAGAAGTGAATGTGGAAGCATGAGTCAGAGTGGTTCTGTTGATGGAAGCAAGACTGAGAATGTATATGTAGGAGGCGAAGAAGATGATGGCTTCACGCTGGTCAGAAGCCGTAGGAACAGAAGTGGGAAGAGGAGACAAGAATAGCCAAATAATCAGTACAAAAACAGTTACAGTTTCTTAGAAAAGTTGATTGTTTGAAAAGATAAGGGAAGAGCTTGCAACTTGAAAATATTCCGGCATTACAGATTCACTCACATCTCTTTACTTTTTTTTTAAGTCTGTTGTCCAATATAAATTCTGTTTTTTTTTTCTTTTTGTTTTACTCCTTATGTGACTCAATACAAAACTTCTGTTCTTTTTTTCTTTTCAGTCAGACAATTTTCTATCCTTTTTTGCTTGTTTTCAAATATTTTAATTTGAATGTTTCACTATTGATGTTTTTAACAAGATTCTGATCCATCCACTCTTGCATATTTTTTTTACATTTATAATTATAAGTTTCTCTTTTTATAACTATAAAATTGTATATGATATTTTGTTATATATTGTGTAAATAAATATAAGAGTGGTCGTCATTTTTTTCTGGTCGTTTATTATAAATAAATTTATTGTTATTTTTTTTTTTTTTTGCAAATTTAGAAGTAGTTTACAATTTCTCAGAAGCTGTAATCAGTCAAGAGACTTGACTGTAACTACAAAGTGGATTCATTAGCATTAGCTCAAAGGTTGAGGTCTCCATGGACTCACGGTAGCTTCTACTAACGATTATGTTCTTTTCAAAAAAAAAAAAACGATTATGTTCTTTTCAGACATTTTTCTAAACAGACAACATAAATAACATCTAAAGTTATGAAGCTCAAAACTATAAGTTACATTTGAAAGTCATGGATCAGCTACCCCCTTCACTCACTATATCTCTCTTTCTCAAATTAGGCAAAGTCAACAACCTTTTTACTGTCTATTTCCTTCCTCAATTCACCTAAAAAGTAAAAAGTGTGGGAGAGCGCTAGAGAAAGTGCAGCATTTGAGAGTACCCAAACATGAAACAGACCAATGAATGATAATGACTCATGCAGCACATACGTTTGAAATGATAGATGCAAACTTAAATACATATAGTCTAAGGGCATCTCAAACAATGACACCAAATTTGGTGTTGAAATTATACCCAATTTAGTATTTTGGTGTCAATTCTTTTTTGTCATCTCCAACAATAACATCAATTCTTACACCAAAAGCAATATTATATATTATTTTATATTTTCATTTTTAAATTTTTTATATTTCTATTATTTGTAATTGATAAATAATAATTATGTTACATCTAGATTATATTTATATTTTGTTATTTGTAAGTGATAAATATTATTTACTAATTTATGAATATAATAATAAAATTAAAATGAAAATTAAAATTTTAATTATATGAAAATAAATTAAAAATAAAAATAATATAATATAATATTATTTATGATTAATTACAAAATTTATAGTAATTGACCTATATTATTAAACGAAACATATTAAAATGTATTTTAGAAATTTTGTGTGATGAATATTATTACACCAAATGTGAAAATAAATTTAAAATAAAATAATACTATATTTTTATGTTTAATTACAAATTTGATAGTAATTAAGCTATATTTTTAAATGAAACATATTAAAATATCTATTATAAAGATTTGGTGTGATGAGTAGTGTTATATCAAATTTAGTGTAATACTATTCAAATTCCACCAAATTTGGTGAGATGATGTCAAATTTGGTGTCTTGTTGGAGATGAAATCCCACCAAATTGGCAAATTTGATGTTTTGGTGTCTTGTTGGAGATGACCTAAATCAAAGTCAAATATTCATAATTTCCTTTCCTTGGCTTAAATCAATATAGAAAAATATTTACTTTCAAACTTATATGACTTTTAGCTTGAATGGGAAGTTTATATAAATTTTCATATCTTATTTGAACTGAGATAAGTTCTTTACTTTAATTTTTTCTTTTTTTTTTATATAATGATTCAACCTTTATTAAGTTATATCATATTGTATTTAAATATCTTATACTGAGTATATAATTATTTTTGAAATATTTATTTTGACTTAATTTTTAGGTAAGAGTTCAAGAAAGTTTTACTTATTTTCTTGGCAAGAGTAATAGGGTTAAGGAGAAAAGGATATAAAGGTCAAAAACATAAAAGCATCCCCCAGTCAAAACTCAAGTCCGAGTTAAAGCTGACCGACCCTTTGTCATTAATTCAAATATTCTCTTTCCTATTTTTGTTCTCTCCTTATATGGAAATATAATTTCGCCGACCCTCTTGAACCCTTATTTAAGCTCCTCTCCTCTCTTGCCTCCTCATCGCAAATATCGTCTTCTTTAACCTAATCACACTAAAATCTACCTCCTTTCATAGAGGCTTGCCTTCTTTTAAATTGATGAAAGTAGTAGATATAACTTTATAATAAATAAAAAAAACTCAGGACGTGTGTAGATATGGCTGCCGAAGGAGGTGCTCTTGATGCTCGCAAAGCCTCTGAGGCCTTTGTGGAAAAGTACTATCATACTGTGGGGACGATGACTCATGCAGCACATACGTTTTATGCTGATGATTGCATTGTCACCAGACCAGGACCTGATGGTACTACGATGTCTTTTTCATCCCTCGAGGTATTGGTTCTCACGATTCTCCTTTTATATTAGGTGTTATTTGGTCAAGGTTTGTTTTATGTTGGTTGCCTTATTAGATTCATGATATTATTTACTCTCTGACATTAATTGCACTTTATTCTGAAACCAGTTAAGACTCTTGTCTATTTTTTTTTTCGATAGAGACTTGACATTGTTTTATTATCATCCTTGTCCAGGCTATCAAGAAGCACTACCTTTCCTCTTACTATGATGGTACTACATTCGATGTTGTCAATGTCGATTCTCAGAGTTCGTTGGGAGATGGGGTATTCATCATGGTTATAGGTTTCTTGACTGGTAAAGATAACCTCAAGAGGAAGTTTTCCCAAGCGTTCTATCTTGCACGTCCGAACGGTGTCTATGCTGTCGTCAATGACATTCATCGTTTTGTTGATGAGGAGTCCTCTACTACAAGAGCTCTTCCAGTTGTTGAATCTGGTATGTTGCCTAAGGCTTTGTCTTTATAACTATATATTTGAAAGAGAACTAACTCTATCATGGACTAACATTGTAGTGCCAGAAGCTACAAAGCCAGTTGAAGAGATAAAAAACACTGCGCAGGTCCACAAATCTACCAAGAAGAAGTCTGTTAAAGCTGCTGAGGTTAAGAAGGTGGCTACTCCTGAAAAGGCTGTAACTGCCGAAAAACCTAAAGAGCCAGTTGCTGAAACGTCAGCTACTCCTGCTCTTGATGGAGCCAAGAAATCTTATGCTTCAATGGTTAGTTTTCTCCTTGCAGATTTGACTTTTTACTTGTTACCTTATATGCAACACTTATTTATTAATCAATATTTTTTTATAGGACTTATTATTTATTTATTATTAATCAATGTTGAAAATGCAGGTTCTATCCATGTCGAGAAACGCTGCTCCTGTCCAAGTTAAAGCAGCCCCGGTTCAGAAACCTAGTACCGTGGCACAACCCAAACCCCATGTAGCTCCAGCACCTGAAAAGAAGAGTGAACAGAAGATGGTTGACGAACCAGGTTAGAAGATGTTCATCCATTGTTGTCAAACAACTCTTTTGTCTTTTTCTATTTTTGTATATCTTATTCATGTTGTTTTTGGTTGCAGGGACTTCCATATTTGTCTCGAATCTGCCAATGGATGCAAGGCCTCCTCAAGTCTATGAACTATTCAAAGGTTTTGGCGCTATCAAAGGAAATGGAGTTCAAATCAGAAGCTCCAGGTTTAGTGGAAGCTGCTTTGCCTTTGTTTCCTTTGAATCTGTTGCATCTGTTAAGAGTGTACTTAAGGCTGCCAAGAACAATCAGTTCAAGCTTGGGGAGCATAAACTTCGTGTGAAGGAAAAGCAAGTTGAGTATAATAGTAGCAAACCGTCTGGTGGGAGAAGTGAAGGTGGAAGCATGAGTCAGAGTGGTTCTGTAGATGGACGCAAGACTCCGGCTGGCTCTGTAGATGGAAGCAAGACTGAGAATGTATCTGTAGGAGGCGAAGAAGATGATGGCTTCAAGGTGGTCAGAAGCCGTAGGAACAGAAGTGAGAAGAGGAGACAAGAATAGCCAAGAGAAACAGACAAGAATATATTCCGGCATTACAGATTCACATATCTTTACTTCTTTAAGTCTTTTCTGTTGTTGCTCAAGTAAAACGGAAAAAAACTTTTTTTTTGTTTTACTCATATCATAAATCTTCTATTCTTAATTAATTATATAACAAAAAACGATCAATCACTTTGTTTGGTCTTGTGTCGTATCATGACATGGTGGCTAACCATGGAGATGACTACACTCATCTTATGGTAAGCCAACGACCAGTCTCATGACATGAGATATGTGAAAGGTTTTGATAACTTCCATATCAGTACAGTGCTGATCATATGGTCAGTTTAGAAGATCACTTTTGCAAGATATCGTCATACTGTTGTTGTATTGGAAGGCAGAAGCATTGGTAAATACCCTCTAGGCATTTCCTTTGGTTCATTCATAGCTGTTGCTCGTTCACGAAGTGTAAACATGTATGTTGGCCTTTTGACTTTAGTGAGTAGTGGTAAATATCCAATGATGCTCCAGATATTGATTAAGAAGACAAGGATTCTTCCAGAGGCTCTAGCACGGGCTAAACAAGGTTTGTTGTTTCATTCTCTTATGTTCTACTTTTGCTTTCCTCTGTGCTGATCCGTGTGTCCAATGCCTCACTGGATATTCGTCTGACCTCGCTATCTAACTCTGTTGATTCTGGTAGTAAGCAAAGCTGATGGTGAAACCACCAAACACGCTAGGAGAGACTAGAGAGAATGCCCTGTTAGCACTGTTTTCTATCAAGGTTTGTCTATCAGTCAATAAAAGGTTTTCACTGTTGTAATATCCTCTTACCCTTTACAATCTACCAATCCAAGATTTTTCTCTCTATATATATATATAGAGAGATCCCTGTGCTTTCTCAGGAAAGATTCAAACATACCTTAGTACACCTTATAAATTATTATGCAGGTTGGCAAGCTGAAGGATGCAATGTCCAATAATTATTTACAACTCGAGGTAAGCTATGAAAAATTTAAAGTCTTTCTGATATACTAAGCTACTCGGAGTAAAATCCAAGAACCAGTAGTTAGTAGTGTGTACATTTCGTGTACTGTTTCCTTGATATCAAACAACTCATTTGTCTCAGGCAATGAAAGAGTTGGTGCAGTTTGATCTCAGACATCAGGTTTATTCACTGGTTCGCCCAGTGCAACAGGTTAAGCTTCTTCCAGTACATATTTGAGAAGAGCATAAAGTGTTATTACATCATGCCTTGGTTAAGTCCATATTCTCCACTCACATTGTATCTATATCTGATTTAACCAGCCTAACTTGTATTGTAAATGATCTTAACCTATTTTTCCTCTACCAGGCTCTTGACGCTGTGTTCCAACACTACAAAGTCGACTTGCAGAGAAGAACCACTTTAACGGATTATATTCCAAATTTTTCATTCGAATATTCACATTTCTTATTATAGCTATCAGAATACTAAAATAAAATTAGATTATCAGTTTTAGGTTTAATAAAGTTTCCCTTTGTGAATACGTGGAAGTATATCCTATGGTTTGTTCCTTTACGAATCAATCCTTTTAAGAATATAAATCATTTAAGATGAGGTTTATATCTAGTCCAGTGTTGCGTCAATCAACTATTGTAATTTGTAAAGAAACAAAGAATGATGCACATCTGTAATTTGAAAGTAAGTTAGTGGTTATAAAAAGAAGTAAACGCATTGCTTGATAAAGAGAAGAACAATCATGCGAATGTAACACCTCCCTAGTCTTCAGGTTTGGATTACAAAACCCTTAACACGTCAAAGATTTTGCTAGATTTGATTCCATTCCCTTCTTCATCTTATTCTTACCTACCCTTTTTTCCTTTGAATATTTGCCAACACAGCTTATTTTCCACGAAATATTCATTTTCAAATAGTTACTATAGTGGTCTAATAGTCGTGCCAAGTGTTTAGAATAAGAAAATTAAGGAAGTAGAGGCAACGAAAATCGACATATCTTCAGATTGAAAAATTGAGTTTTCTAGGAATAAAATTTTTTAAAAATAATCTTGATCAAATTCTCCGAAAATGATGGACATCTCTTGCCAATAGTCGAAGTTTAACGATTTGATCTAGACTCTGTGCAATAGTTTGTATGTTGCGAGCATTATGTAGCCACTTTAATCTCAATGCCAGAACTTTTTTTGGCTTGTACTATTGACACACTACTCGTAAGTTATGTGGTACACACTACTCGTAAGTTATGTGGTTAGACAAATTTCTATTAGCGGTACACATTTACCGAATCAACACTAGCGTAAAAAATCGCGTTCTACTATGAAGAAGAAAATACAAGTATTGGGTTTTAGATAATTGACACGCGAGGATCTCACACCCACTTGGGCACGTGTTACTTGTCCGATGTCTGACATGCTTCACGTTCCCGCGACAGTTCTTTGAGGGCATTTTCGTAGTTACCCGGAGAGATTTCTAGCTCAGCTGTCACAGTGTCACTGGTCTCCTATATTTCTGAGCTGGCCGCTTTGGGGACCATGATAATACACTTATGTATATAGGGCTCTTCGTTTCCCTACGTCATCACCGTCTCCGTCTAGATGTATCATTTACATGATTCATCCAAATGAATTGTTTTTTAAAAATACATATTTTACATTGAAATGCATGTAATAATGATAAATTGTGAATTCGAATACATTAATTGTGTTCACTGAACTTTGATTGGTTAGACATTATAGAAAATAGCTAATCACGAAAACTAATGCATTTATAATCAAGAATTTATGTATTTTTATTTTTTTATTTACAACAAAAGGCTAAAAAAGAACTAAGCAGATTTCTGATCGAAGAGCCACCTCGAAGGAATCAAATCAACATAAACCATAGCAGCAGGCTGATTTCTAGCACATCGTGCTATCTTGTCTGCCATTATGTTTTGTGCCCTCGGAATATGCAATTTACGTGTTTTCTTAGTGTGTGAAAATTCCAAAACAAACATTATATTAAAACGGAGGGAATATCATTGTTTTGATTTAATCATATTTTATTTTTGTTTCACTATATTAATTTTCTTAAAGATAGTCATTTTAAACTATTGTTTATTGAGAAATATAATTTTTTGGTTTTAGCGAAAAATACATATTCACGATTTAGTTCAAGAAATTTGATTTTGCGGTTTTAACGAGGAAAAAAAAAAATTTGTGGTTTTGTTGGAAAGAATGAATTTTACGGGTTTGGTGGAAAAAATGCGATTTCGTGGTTTTAGTGTGAAAACATGTTTTTACAATTTTGGAATGAAAAATAATTTTCGGTTGAGATATATTCAAAATAAAAAACAAAATTTAAATACAAATTTAAAAACAAACATAAAGAAAAACACTTAAATTAAATAGAAATTAATCTAGCATATATCAAATTAATCAAATAACATTAAAATTTTAAACCAAGCATGAAAACAAACATTGTTTGTAAATAATATGCATTACCTTATATAAAAAGACTTGTTATTTTCACAAAAAAAAATTAGGAACTACTTATTTATAAATAATGAGTATTTAATATATTTATTTTTATTTATCATATCAATATAATTGAGTATTTGTAATATTTATATATATATAGTTCAAATATTTATATAGACTATTAGTTTTTAATTTTTCAGGTTATCCATTTGGATTAGGTTCAGATAAGTTTTATACTATTTTAAAAAATTTTGTTAGGATATTTTTATATTTCAGATCGTATTCGATTCATTAGGATCTCAGTTTTCAGATTTTATGTCCAGTCTTAAAATCACTTACTCTGAGTTAACATATAAACGTATCTGGTACACTTTTGTAAAGACACGTGTCGAATACACTATCTTTTGCGGTAAAGACGACACGTTAGTAGCCAGCGAATAATAAACAATTTTTAAAATAGTTTTGCGTTAGAAAAAGGAGCAATCAATAATAGGGCAAAAAAGGAAGGGGACAAAGAGATTAAAAACAATTTATTTAAAGATTAAAAACTCTCAAGCCGTACGAAAACGTGTCAACGCGAGGAGCCATCTGATCGACACTTGGCTCTTTTTTCTCTCTGCTCTCTTCTGTCCTTTTCAGACATTGGCTATTCTCGTCGCTTTCTTTTCATCTACGTGCCCAACATTTATATATTCTTTATATTTAAATAAATATATATATAGGTGTAAAAGTATGTGAATAGTAGATATAAACTTTATTGGATAAACTGCATTTCTTCCTTTTTATTAATGTTTACGTTTAAAGAAACATTATTTCAAATATCACTGATATTATATATTTTATTTTATTATCGGTATAATTAATAGTATTTTTAGGAAAAACGAAAACTATTTTAGTTTATAATTACAATCATAAACACCACAATTAATAAAACAGAAAATATAATTTATGTATAAAACGGTAAAATAAACTAGGAAATTTTAAACCAAAACAAAAAATTATTTAAATCATTTTTTATTTAATTCACAACTACATTTTTATTGAATTGACTAAATTATTTTTGGTACATAAGAATCAACATTAATTTGATTTAATAGTTAATTTAGTGTATTTAAAATGGTTCACTTGTTAGGAAAAATAGATAACTTTAACAAATTAAAAAAAAAATAGTTTTAGTTGTTTAAAAATTAAGAGTATTGTTCGGCATTTTTGAGAGACTCTTATTGATTTATACTCCTAAGCAGAAAACAGACAAAAGAAAAATTATTACAGGGAATTTGATGGTACTTTGAGCTGAACAGGTAATTATGAAGTGAAATGGAAGTGAATATTCAGTGTTCTCTGTCTCTGTCTCATCCGTTGAATATGTAAAATACTCATTTAGGGAAACAAATTAAAGACAAACCTGGAAACTTTTCTTTCTCTGAGATATTGGATATGGATTTGATCAAAATCTAATCTTTCTTTTGTTACTCCGACCACTGTTACATCACCTCTCTCTCTCTCTCTCTCTGCAGTTTCTCCTATCATGGCGGAAGCTAACAAGACGAGTAGAGAAATCGCAAGAAGCAATAGCTGTGTGTTCCCAAGAGATCTGCTTCAGAGATTCATCTCTAACTCCGCCGAAGGTGAAGATGGTGGTGATCAAGAGGAAGAAGATGATGAAGAGATCGAGCTGAATCTGGGGTTGTCTCTCGGCGGGAGATTCGGAGTTGACAGGAGCAGCAAGCTCGTGAGATCCTCCTCTGTTGTCGTGACGATGCCTCTCTTCCGGGAGCCGGAGACGACGAAGCCTGCGGAGACATCGGTGGCGATGGCGAGACGCACGGGCTTGACGAGAACGACGTCGTTGCCGGCGGAGTCGGAGGAAGAGTGGCGGAAGAGGAAAGAGATGCAGACTCTGAGGAGAATGGCTGCTAAGAGAAGGAGAAGCGAGAAGCTTCGCACCGGCGGTGGAAGCAGCACCAAGTCAACCGAAGCTAATAATAATCCGGGAGAAGCCGCCACCACCTCGAGGCGGCGAGGTAGACCGTCGTCCGGACTGCCACGGTGGTCAGCGACGGCGGCTAACAGTGGTGGACTTTTACGGCAACATAGCGCTGGTCATGAGTCACTACATGGCTCCCTTGAGTCCCAAGGCGGCGGCGGCGGCGGCGGTGGTGTCGGAAGCTCTTCAAGTGTCTCCGAGATGGAAACCAAATCGAATCAAGGTGTACTATTCTTATCATCATTACACAAAGCTTTAAACTTTGTTAAAAAACTTGAGTTTAAAGCAAACGGATAAATCAATCTGAAATTATTACACAAACACAAAAGTTAGTTTTCACCTTGTCGGAACCTGAAAGGTCATTTGCATAGTTATGACAGATTTAAAATTACTAAACACTTCTTTTTGGTACCAATGTTACTAAGAAGCAGTATTTGTTTTTGATTCATTACAGCATCTAGTGAAGAAGCAAGAAGCTTACCGACAACACAACAACAACAGGAAGCAATAACAAGGCCAAACACTACTCGGCTTAGAAGATTGAGTTCAGTGGACATGAAGATAGAGCCACCACAAGGGAAAGGGAAAAACGAGATGCCATGTGTGTTCACCAAGGGAGATGGACCTAACGGGAAGAGAGTTGATGGGATTCTTTATAGATACGGTAATGGAGAAGAAGTGAGGATCATGTGTGTCTGCCATGGTGACTTCTTGTCTCCTGCTGACTTCGTTAAACATGCTGGTGGTCCTCATGTAGATCATCCTCTTAGGCACATTGTTGTCAACACTTCGTCTCCTTCTAATCTCTTATAGAACCCCCTTCCTAACCCTCCCTCTCCTCATTTGATCCCTTTATTTTAAGACCAGAGCGTAGAGAAGATGTTTTTAAGAGGTTTAGATCAGGACAACATATGTATGTTTTGTCTGAATCTGGTGATTTCCCAATATTTGAGAGTTTTATATTTGTATTTTTACTACTTTATAAAGAGGAGAAGCAAAAAAACACACTTTCTTCTTTATCGACGGTGCATTTTGAGTGCTAAATGCAGAACCTCAACCAGATCGTCTTGAAGACTCAACATGACAATGTGAGAAGAGGAAGAAGAATCTAGAGCTCGCTCATCCAATATCAGCTCCAAGACACGGCAAGTCATTGCATATTCTTGGAGCAACATAACTTAATGTTCCAGCCACCCTGTTGTGTGTGACATCAGATAAGATCTCTGTTTCGCTTGCGTGGTAACCATTTAAATGAGATTCAGATGCCCTTGAAACCTCCCAACAGAGTCTTTTGCCAGAACACAATGTTTTGAAGACACCTTGGCTTTGTTGTGTCGAAGCGAAACCACCATGAGTCCATGACCGATGAGCAGTTTGAGTTGCTTCCCTCTTGAGACTCATGAGCTTCCTCAGCTCGATACCATGATTCCATGAACAGCATTGTCCGTTCTGTCAAGTTTTTTTTTATCGTCGTCTTTAGGAGGGAAGGTCCCACTCCAAGTCACTGTTTTAGAGAGAAAGAGAGGTCTCCACTGATCCACATGGCTGCTTCTTTGTTTGACCAGCCGGGCTAAGTGTAGGACCTACCTTCTTTTCATTGGTCCACGATTACAATCCTAAAACGTTGTCAGGGTTTTTAAGTAACTCGACATGTATCTGCGTCATTTTGACGTTTTATTTTACGTCAGAAGAAACAAGGCCCAAATGTTTTTTTAGTATTTATTTCAAAAATATACTAAAAAATAACCCCTATGTTGCGTAATATTATTTTCTCTGCTTAGCAGAAGATCTTTCTTAGTTACCTTAAATTTGAAAGACGCAAAAATGCAAGCCATAAGCTGGACTGACGAAAGTTTGGTAGCGCATAGACTAGACGATTAGTCTTAGGTATAGAAGATTCGGTTCTTGTGGATATTTTGGAAAGACCAAAGGCGTGACCATCTTTTAAGGTTGAAAGTACATTGTTAACATTTTGAGGAATATCCCAAACTGGAAAGTCATGCTTGAAATGAAGGAGACTAACAAAGAAGTTTATCTCATTGCCAAGAGTGCCTCCTCAACACATTTTGGGCAATCCTACGTGGCTGCAGGTCATTCGGGATGGCTTCAGAGGCGGTTTGATAGTGAGAAAGTGGGATCCTTTGCCTAGTCTTTTGAGGTGTGGAGAAGGTGGAAGTTTTTGTTCAGGCCTTTTTATCGTTGAAATATGTATTGGGGTTTATTCAATTCTTGTTTGGGTATGCAGGAATGTTTGATCCATGTAACAAACCAGTTTAATTTAGCTTATATTATTATACCTTTGGGGAAAAAAATATTATTTCTCTGCTTCATCTGACTTGAAAATAACAGAAAACCAAATTGTTTGATTCTTTTTTTCTTTTGGTAACTGCTTTCAATAAGCAAGAAATATGTACTCTCTCTTTATATTTTTGTAGTCCCTTTACCTGAAGGGAAAAACAAAAGAGTTGGAAGTAATCTAAACTGAAGTTTAAGAAGAGAAAGGAAAGCAACAAATCATTCATGAGATCTTTTGGACTCTGCCTTTTGTTGTTTTTCACTTCCTCTAGTTTTGGGGGGTTCGAGGCGGCGATAGTGACCGTGTGAGGGTGGCTGGTTTGCAGGAGAAGAGAAAATGTTTGAAGAAAGAGTAAATTTTCTGAACATTTCTGCTGAAGCTGTGATCATTCTCTGGTTTGAGAGAGACCACATACCGCCATATTGAATTTGGGTCTGAGGTTTAACAATAGAAACAATATCATTAACAAACAAGCTGGAATAGCTCAGTTGGTTAGAGCGTGTGGCTGTTAACCACAAGGTCGGAGGTTCGACCCCTCCTTCTAGCGTTTTGTTTTATTTTGTTGAAGAAATCACTCTATAAAGCCCAAATTCATTCTTTGATGTATTATAAATTTATAATACCTTTTCTTTCAAAATTATCATACATTTTATTTTAGCTTTAACTAAGAAGGCGTCGTTCATACTAGGTTTAACCTAGTAGGTTAGTAAATTTTTTAGTTTTTACATGTTTTTCAAGTAGTAATTGGAGAAACCACTTATAATAAGATATGATATGTAACTTGAGAAACCACCTAAAGTTACGACGTTAAGAAAAACCTTTGTCTATATGAGTTGAGCCTGACTGAGGAAGGTGTAACACAGACTAGAGATAGAAAAAAAAGAGATGCATGCAAAATATTCTGTTGCTAATAATCAAAAGTAGCTTTAAGAATCAGCTTGAAATTGAGGGGATGGAAAGAGATTGGTATCAGATTCTTTGGCCAGTACTAGCCGCACCCGATTCCCCAACTCGTCTCCATAAACACTAACTTTCAAACAAAAGAATCCAAAAGATTCTGAAAGTATTCAACTCCCATTTTTAATATAGGATTAGGATCAATTTTTGGGAGACCAAAAGTTAATTAAGTAGTCTCCATATTCTGTATGAAAACCTTATAGCCGCAATCATTACGTTAACACTTTACATCTCTTGTTTTTTATAATTCAAGTCCTAAATGACAAAGTTACACATTCTTTAGTCATTTGTAAGTTGTAACCAGCAATTTATATGCCAAGTTGATAACGGAGGTGCGTATTAAAAGATGAAAGATTCAAAGAAAAAGAAAAGATAAAAATAATAGAAAAGAGCATCTCATCCTCCGGATTTACAAAAATAAAGAAAAAGCTCTTGGTGAACATCCCCAAATTACTAGCTAATAACAAAGACGAGTTAAAAAAAAAGATGTAGCAGTTCTAAACCGTTGGCAAAATCTCAGTCCATCCATTACAACCAAACCGTGTGTCCTGAGATGATGTTTTCTAAACCACAAGCCCAATAGCTGCACCGGCTAGTAACAAGAACACCGAGTTTGTTCGGACTGATATCTTCTCTCCACCGCTCGGATCTAGCCCACCGCTCCCGGTCGGTCCAAGAGTAGTGCCCGGGAACACAGAAGATGAAGATGAAGTTGGCATCCCGTTGGTGGGCGTTCCTGAAGTTGGCATACCAGTGGAAGTGGAAGGAGTCCCGGTGTTGGGCATTCCGGTGGTTGGAGTCCCGGTGGACGGAGTACCTGTGGATGGGAACCCACTGGTTGGTGTCCCGGTGGTTGGGGTCCCTGTGGTTGGTGTCCCAGTGGACGGGGTCCCACTAGAGCTGCAAAGTAGCGACCAAAGAAAACATGAGTGATGATGATCTATTAAGGGATAACTAATGATGTATTAAGAGATTTAACCGATAATACACATCTGGATCATGTGAATGATTGTCTGTGTTTTCATGTGCTTTTTGATTTTTAGTAAAGTTGAAATGAACACATATGATACATTCTTATCATGATACCTTGTCTATTCGTTTGGTTTTAAATCACTATCATTGTGTCACCACAAAAATCAAAATAAAAAAGTAATTTAAATTAAAGTTGGTTAGTCTGTAGTAAAGAAGCAGAGTACCAAATCTATCTACACATAAATCATCTTAAGACAAGGAACAAGAATGAATAAAGACAAACAAAACATACCTGGAACCAGTTAAACAGCTTGACGCCGCTGCAGTAGAAAAAACAGAGTAAATCATTACAACAAAAAAAATATAGATTTGATACCAAAAGAAAAGTGGGTTATCCGGTTATGTAATAAAGATGGATTACTTGAGGGAGGGGAGCTAGAGATGATGGCCGCGCCGTTAAAGTCACAGGTGGCGCCGGAGGAAGCTTTCTTTTGGTAGTAACTGTTGACGGCGACGTCACAGTGGGCTTTGACGGTGTTAGGCTGGTAACAAGCACCGTTTTGCTGGATCTGTGTACAGTCAGCTCCTGCTCCACATGCGTAGTCTATTGCCTTCTGAAGCACTTGCTCGTTCCCGTCTTTGCACACACAGTACGCCGCATCTTTTCCAAACAAAAAAAATAAAATCAAGAACATTACAACTTAAAACCCAGAAAACAAACCAGATTTGAATAGCGAACATTATGGTTAAAATAAAAGGATATTAAGGTCTTACTTGAATAGGCAATCATGGAGATAATCAGACACAAAGGAAGTAGTACCGACATGACTTTGTTGATTTGTAGAGATCTCTTGCGGTTGAGAGTGAATTACAAAGGAACAAAAGGCTCAGATAGAACTTGTTTATGAGGTAGTGTGTGTCTTTGAGAGAGAGAGAGAGAGTTCTAGACAATAAAGGCAAGTGTGGCGGTGTGGTGTTGATATATAATTATAGACATCACCATTGTCCAACACTTTCTTTTTTATTTGTTTTCTTAAACATCATTAACCAAAAATATAAAACAACAGTCTGGTAAGTTTTCACACATTGCAAGTAAGTCATTTTTCTCTTTTGCAAATAAGTAATTTTTCTTCAATGAACAAAAGTGTAAGTGAAATCGATGAGTGACTGATGGTAAAAAGTTTAAATTGCAGTGGAGGAATAAAAATTTAAAAGCATTGTTGTCTTCTAGTGTAGTGTAGTGTTGTGTTTGTGAAAACTATTCGGGGGCACCGAAAGATTATAGTAAAAGGGGACCATACCTCTTTTTTTATTTATCAATTTTGCCAACTCGATTTACGTAGCTCAGATAAGTTCTCTTGGAACGCCTTTCTTTGTAGTTAAACTCATTTATTTAGAAACGGTCAAAGTTACGTAGGAGCGTTATGTAAGAACTAAAACTTGTTTTAAACTACTTTGTGATTAAAAAAACTACTTTTTTCTTTACGAAACTACACGTACAAATTCAATTCATCCACTCTTACCGGAATTTAGACTACATTTCTTAAATAACACATTTTAAGGAAAAAAAAAGTTTCATCGAAGACGAGACCCAAAAATTTAAGAAGACGAGACCTAACGGTAACAAAAAGAGAGAGGAAAAAAAGAAACTCAGAGAATTGGGACTGAGCCATGTGCTTAAGACAATCTTTGCCGATGCTACAACACGTGTGATGTGCCACACACAACAGTACAACACACATTTACACACGAAAGTGTTGCCGTTTTATTTCTTTTATTATTTTCCTATTTTTAAAAGTAATTTTCTACTTGTATGTTTGTGCGGGTATTCTTGTAAGGAGAGCTGGTGTAAGTCGGTGCCTCAGCTTTTCAAAGACATTATTTATCAAAAATGAAATTCAATATCAAACAATTTCCCAACGTTGGTTGCTTTGGGTTGTCATATACTCCCAAACCCATGGAAACTTTGTTGGGCCTTAAGTTTTTGTAATATATGTGCCTTTCAAGGTTATTTGTGGTTTACTGTGTGATCCACAGACCTTGTTCTATTCTTTTATTTTTGGTCAACGACCTTGTTCTATTCTGTGGCTGTATAAGCATTGTAAACATGCGAATACATGTAAGCTCTTTTGATAGAAACTTTTTATGTATTTACACCGTATTTGAAGTTTTTTTTTCCGTATTTGAAGTTTGATTATAAAATATGCACTTTTATAAATGTCAATTTATTGTGGGTTAGTATGGTGCACTTAGAGCATTTCCAAAAGAAATCTCTATTATAGAGTTTTGCCAACTCTATATTTGAGGATTCAAGGTGTTTTTCTCTAAAAATAAAATATAAAATTTAACTTCAAAATTATTTGTAATTTACATTATGCTCCTTATATTTGTCATAATTAATATAAATCCATAAAACTTCTATAGATAACTAACACATATATAAAAATATTATAGTAATATTAACTAATAAAATCTTACACTAAAATATAAAATTACAAATAGAAATACATAATTAAATATTAAAATACAAGAAAATATCACATTATTACATAAAATTATTTGATTAATACTCTATTTTTGGTTACATAAAATTTGTTTGGACAATATTTTAGAAGTTGTGGAGAAAATTTACTAGACTATTAGTGTTGTTGCAATATTTTAATTTGTGTAATAATTATGTCTTCAACTACCTTCTTAATTTTTTTTATTAAGTTTCTTTTGTAATATTCTTGTTTTCTAATTCTACTTTTAAGATATTATAAATCTTATTTTGATTTAAAAAAAACTTTTATGTGTAAATTTTAAATTTATAAAAATAAATTTGAAATGTATAAAATATACAAAAGTGTTTTAAAGATTAAAACTACGAATGAAAAAATATTGAAGAATAATAAATGTGATGTGTAATTAATTATAAGGACCAAGATGCAAATAAAAAGATAAAACTTCAAATTTATAGTTTTGGATAGTGAAACTTCATATTTGAAGTTTCACTTCTTAAAACTCTAAATTATAATTAATTATAAGGACCAAGATGCAAATAAAAAGATAAAACTTCAAATTTATAGTTTTGGATAGTGAAACTTCATATTTGAAGTTTTATTTCTTAAAACTCTAAATTTGAAGTTTTGAAATTCTTTTTTTTAAATAAAAAACTCAAAATTATAGAATTTCTTTTGGAAATGCTCTTAATACCGCCAATTTCAAATTTCGAATTTGTCTTATCATAGTCAGTGGAGATCATTTCTTCATAGAACAGTGTATCGCAGCAAAAGTTGTATATTGCATAAACGTACGTAGACAAGTATAAGGCTTAAAGAATAATTTTTACAATTTTTACAAGTTACAACCGTATAATTATTTTAAATATATACTCAGAGCATCATTACTGATGATGAGCTTCTTCCCATAAATCTCTAGATATTAGTATAGTAATATATTAAAATAATTCGATTATATAACTAAAGTTTATTGATTAAAAATAATTCTATCAATGAAATTTTTTTATGTGGTCTATCTCTCACAGTTTTACGAAAGTTTTCAAATGAGATATTTTCTTACACTATCTTCTCTTATACTTTAAATTTTTAATTATCATTTTTATAAAAAAAACTATGATGAGAAATTGTTAATGTTTATGTTCTTAGACTCCACAAATCACCAATAGAAATTATATAACAAACAAGTAAACTCACAGTTGTCTACAGATTCACAAAAAGTGTAATAAAACTTTTCAGGTCGAATTTCTCATAAAAACTGATAATATTTATTAGGAAAATCTCTTTTTTTTCTTATCAAATTATTAGGAAAATCTCTTTATACTTGAAAAAAATTGGTATAACTTTTTAAGCTTTTAAAAACAAATTATTATTTTTATGAGATTTAATGGTGAGAGACTTGATGCATATATTTTTCCATCATGGTGGTTAGATAGAACTATTGTTTTTGTGGTATGCATGGTTTGGTCTTTAATTTGTGGTGTGGTTCTGGATCTTGACCAGGCTGGTTTTCCACACGTGCATCATCTACCACATCCAGTGGCGGATCTAGAACAGCATTTAACCGGGGACACATAAATTTTTTTACTATATTTTATAACTAGATGGGAGCACTGGCCTTGATTAATCTTAATTGCTTAAAGAAAATGAAGAATGAGACGGGGGCACGTGACCCCGTACGTCTCTTATTGCATCCGCCCCTGACCACATCTAGACAGAGCGAAATTCTCATCGTCACCATGGAGCCTCTCTCGATACAGGCACCATACCATCATTCAAAGGATTGATACAACGATTCGGAACAGGATCGTCTCTCTTCACTATCATGGAAGGCATAAATAAGAAGGTTTGCTGATGAGACGTTGGTTTGAAATGTTTCCCAGTTGATTAATTTGCCGCCCAGTTTGTTTGAGTCACATTACATTTGTTTTTCATACGGCTTTTAAGATTTATAGCTCTAGCTATATTGTTTTGTCCTATCATTTTCTGACTAATTAATAGACAATTTAATCAAAATATATATACTTCGGGCTGACGATATCAACATGATATATCCAATGTGACCAGGGGCGGATCTAGACATACTTTTAATTTAATTGGAGGCACTATTATAAATTTCAAGTTAAAGCGAATTACATAAAGAAAATCAAAATGTTGAACAGATCACCTAAAGCGAACAACATACGTCTGCTCCTGAATGTGCCTATGACTTCTTATTTTATTTAGTTGCCTTGGTTCTCTTTGTCGTCTTAATTTTGTGGATGATATGATCTTTTCACAACCCAATCATAAGTAGTGTTACGGCTGAAATATTAATTTGTAGAGGTTTCTGTACAAAAAAATCTTGGATAGCCGAAATATTTTTTTTTATAATTGTAGTGAATTGTGGTGTCTCATATTTGACTCCAATTTGAATTGGGATAATTCAAGATATATTTAGAGTTGCAATCCTTTTTCTTTAACATAGATATTGATGCACTTGCAATCTAAAAAGGTGGTAAAAGTAATCTAATAATATCACCCTAAAGTACAAAGATAAAAGTCTAAAATGATTGTAAGAACTCAAAAAAGATTAGCAAAAGTATTATCCGAAAACCTCCATGTTTTCTTTTCTTAAAAATGCACATACATGCTCTACGTTGGCACATAAGTCAGTAGATATATTAAAGTTGAGTTACATCAAAATTATACTGTATACATTCATATATATGTACTATGTATAGACCTTACGACATTGCAATTTTAGCGGTGGTGAGACGCCTTTGATCAAAATTGAAATAATATAAAGAGATATATGCTTACAAGTTACAGCCCCTTGCGGCCGCATATCTCCACAATGAGTTAGCACCTCCTTAGCTTTTTTTTTTCAAGGTTATGATGATTTGCTGATGGTACCTGGGAGATTATATCCAACAAATGCAGACATGTTTATATGTCTCTTTCAAAATAATCAAATATGCAAGCACACATTCTCTATTTGATATTATGTGATATAATATATTCGTTTGGTTTACCAAAAAAAAATATATTCGTTTATTTGTTATTGTGAATAATGTATAATTTTGTCATGTGGCTAATTTGTCTGACTTCTAAGAAATGTTCCAAGTCAATATTGTTAGTACTTAATAAAGGCTTTTACTCGTGGAGCTAAGATGCTCATTTAATTATTTTCTCCCTTTAACTTTCTTGGCTGTCTTTAGCTAAAACAGGAAGCATTTATTCCTGTGACCTAACACAGTACCCTCGAAACTTATACCATATATATGCGGCGCCTCATGCATACATGTACGCATACATGTACATAGAATAATGCTATGCACCCGGACATTTATTTATACATGCAATTAAGTTAATGTGAATACACAATATTAAGGGTTATATATAACTTATAAAAGGAGAGATTCAAGATCAGAGTGACATCGAGTGGAGTATCTAAGCTTGGTTATTAATATTTGTTGACATTTCTATAGTCATGCCGACCCATTTCAAGTTCAGCTCTACCTTATATAAGTAAGTCTATACCTATGCCTTTGAGCAAGAGGAGTAAGCACTATATAATATACCAGTGCTTGACCCTAATTGAATCACTTCTAAATAATACTCCCTCCGTTTCACAATACATGATATTTTAACTCTATGCACAAAAGTTAATAAATTTATTTTTTCTAAAAAATAGTTTTAAAAATATAATTTAAAAATCATTCAACCAATTACATAAATGATTACAATACCTAATTGACTACAAAATTTCCAATAAAATTAAAAATAACATTAAAATATCAAAACATCGTCTATTATGAAACAACACAAATCTTCTAAAGCATCATGTATTGTGAAACGGATGAAGTAATTAACATGTTTTATGTATATTAATATACAAATAGAGAGAGAGAGAGAGAGAGAGAGGCAACCAGCCATTTATTATATATGCATCATCCAACTTTTATGCGTTCTGAAAAGGGACTGGCCTACATATCTATCAAGTGATCTAAATTATTCGAAAAGAGAGATGATGGTGCATCATCAGTGATTAGACAAACACGTTATTGATTCTCATTTATATTCATCAGTACATCTACATCACTACAACAGCTAGATTTGCTTCTGTCAAAGCATGGGATATTTTTCCCACTTAAGATATCTCTTGATTTGGGTTTTGAGTTTCGGACTAGAAAAAGTAACCCTTTTATGCCTTTGTGGTCCATTAAAAGTTTTAAACCCTTGGGAACCAAAAGAAATATCATTTTATCTATTTATAGAATTCACTTCTAATCCTATATAGATGAACATTAATTAACAAACTCAAATATATATATATATATATATATATATATATGAGATTTACCTCAAGGATTGCGCATGGTTTGAGGTACAATATCACCAAGTAAACCTTCTTCTGGTTGATTAATAGACGACACTGCAACATGTCCGTCTTCAGTAGTAGATTGAGGTAATTGCAGTGAAGAAGTATTTTCACTGTGAAGTTGATGAAGGAGTTCTTGGTAATAATAAGGATTTGGCAATGGAGGAGGGAGATGATGATGGGATGTGAAATTATGAGGGTCGTGAGCTGGGAAGATTCCGCCTCGAGGGAATCCAACGGTTTGGTGGCAATGTTGTCCTTCGTATGTTGTGATCACTATCGATGGATCTTCAGATGATCGTTCCACTCTCTTCTTCACCGTGCATCTGCTGTTCGTGCATCTATAGTAGCTCCTACATATAAACAGCAATAAAAAAATGTTTGATGATCTCTGATGTACCATGTATATATATATATATATGTAACTTTCCTTTTGCAGATAATATATATTACTAAAACTCATTGGCTAGAGAAGTTAAGATAATGAGAAGAAAGTGATGATAGCTAGGAGACCTAGGGAATGAGCTATTCTTGACAGCTTTCTGTCCATATTTACGCCAACGATATCCATCTTCAAGATTATCTACATCACTCTTGGTCATGAATGCGAATCTTTGTTGCCTGATTTGCTTTTGCGCCTTCTTCTTCTCCTTCTTTCTAAAAAGAAACATCAAAAGATTATTAACATATCACCATGCTGCAGAAATTACAGAATAACTAATCAATCCGTCAAAAACAATGATTCTGTAAAGCTAGCGCCACCACACTCCGCAGTCAAACTACCACAAAAAAAAAAGATTTTTTTTTTCTTTTAACTTGAAATATTATATATCAACCCGGAACCGTCAATTAGGAATTTGATTACAAACCCTCAAACAAAAACGACACAAAAGTTGCATTTCAGATGATTCAATCCGGTAAAATCATACTCATCTGCACTCATTTAGTTTTCGATCGTGGACTCCAAACCCTACATATCAGTTAGGGTAGTGATGTCCTCACAGTTTACGAGACATGAATTTTAAAATAATTCAGGGCTTTTCTTTAACACTATGCTATGCATACTAGTATTCGATAACATCATTAAAACGTGAGACACTTTTTGACCTAATATTAGTTTAATAAAAGCAAAGACGAGGAGGATGCAAAAAGGAGATGTAGAGTGCACGCTAACATCACATAGCCGCAATAGCGGCGCTGTGTTCATCATTATTTTTTCCTCTCTAAACTGTCACCGACGATTCATCTTACTGATGATGACTCTGCTTAATTATTTGTACGGACGAATCCATTTTCTAGCGGTGGCAACAATAATGAAGAAGAATTGTGTTTTTAATTCGTTTTGATGGCTTTGACCCTATGTTAAAAAACTCTCCCGACCACCACCACCACCAACATGTTGAGTAAATTACGATCGGACCCCTGAAAAAAAAACCCACGTGTTTCTCGTCTCATCCCTTATTTTGAAAAAGAAAAGAAACTCACGGTGTCTCCGGTGTTTTCGCGGCGGAGGCGGTTGAGCTTTCAGTTGGATCTTCGCTTGAGCTAGAGGTGGCGGTCGAAGGATTGTTGATGTTAGTTGAAACCTCTGTAACGGTAACAGAAGCGGCGGCTGATGAGGAACCGGAAGATGTTGGAATGGGCTGATCAGTCTTTGAGGTGGTGGTGGTGATGGAAGATGGGACACCGGCGGTTTGTGTAAAGCTAGAGGAAGCGTGGAGGTTCCAGGCGAACTCAGAGAGGATGGTGGAAGTGTCTCTGTAGAAGAAGTCAGAATCTGAAGCTGTGAGTTCTCTCCAAGCTGAGTCGTCGCTCAGATCGGGATCTTTAGGATCGTTCATGATACAATCTTGAGAGAGAGAAAAAAAGAGAAAGAAAGATAAAGCTAGGGTTTATTTGCGATTGGAAGAGAAAGAAAGCAAAAGAAAAGAGAAGAGTAGAACTTTTGAAGAATCCCGTTAAAGTGCTGTCAGTGTCTTATCAAACACCGATCAGACTCTGTCTTAAGAGATTTTTTTTATTTTTAATTTGTTTTTGATATTGCCAAATTGCAAAAATAAATAATTCATGAGAGAGAGAGAGGAGTGAAAAAAGAGAAGAGAACATTGAGGAAAAAATGGTACGTCAACGTCAAGGGTCAAGTGAAGCGAACGGAACGGGAGGGAGAGAGAGAGAGATGATATATTTATTTAAGCTAGAGGTAGGTCACACAGCTACTTTCCCCTCCTAGATCGACGCCTCCTATTTTTGGACTCGGATTTGCATTTTTTGCTCACTTCCTTCGCAAAAAGATGAAACTTTACAATTTTACTTTGGGCTTCTCGTTTGGACATCTTCTTTTGGACATCTGGAAAATGCATTTAGATATCCTATCGAGATGCTATATCTGTGTTATTCGATTTTGTATTTCGTTTATGTATCCAGATTGAATCATCTGAATACAACTATGTTTGTTTGTTTCTTTTTTTTAACTTGCATCTGCATCGAAGTAGACTTGTTAATAAAATGATAAAAATAGATTTGTTTTACATTTTTTTTGCGGGAAAATAACGTTTTTACGATTTTGCTGGAAAATGTGTTTCTATGGTTTTGATGAGAAATAATGTTTTATGGTTTTGGCGAAACATACGTTTTTACAGTTTTGGCAGAAAACTGCATTTTTGCAGTTTTTGACAGAAAACTGTATTTTTGCAGTTTTTAACAGAAAACTGTGTTTTTACAGTTTTTGACAGAACACTGTGTTTTTACAGTTTTTGACAGAACACTGTGTTTTTACGGTTTTGGCGGGATAGTGCGTTTTTGCAGATTTTACGAAAAGTGCATTTTACCGTTTTTACGAAAAAGCGCATTTTTACAATTCTGACAAAAAGTGTGTTTTAACAAGTTTAGCCGAAAAGTGCATTTTTGCGATTTTGAAGAAAATATACGTTTTTGCAAGTTTGGGTGAAAAATGTATTTTTTGCAGTTTTGGCGGGAAATGTTTTTTTTTGTGGTTTTGCGGAAAAAATGTGTTTTTGACGAAAAAGTATGTTTTCAGGTTATGACGGTAAAATATTTTTTTCACCAGAAAATACTTTTTTGCAGTTTTGGCGAGAATACTTTTTGCGGTTTTGGCCAAAAGTGTATTTTTGCGATTTTGGTGAGAAAATACGTTTTTGCGATTTTTGCGGAAAAGTATTTTTTGGTTTTTGTGCGATTTTACGGTTTTGGCGGGAAGTGTTCTTTTACTGTTTTGGTGGAAAAGTACATTTTTACGTTTTTGACAAAAAAAGTTCATTTTTAGGGTTTTGGCCGAAAAGTGTGTTTTATGAAAATTTGTGTTTTTACGCTTTTTGTTGTGAAGTGCATTTTTGCGGTTTTGGTGGAAAAATGTGTTTTGCGGTTTTGACGAGAAAATGTATTTTCGGTTTTTGACAGAAAAATGTATCTGAAAAGAATTAGGATTTTGGTATTGAAAAATTATTTTGATTTTAAAGGTTATTTTTGTTATTTGCATCTGCATCGAGAAACACCATCAAGATTCTCTCTCATTTGGGTGAAAATTTAAGATAAGTTTAAAAAAATTCAGATAGATGATCCATCTGAATGTAGTATTTTAATATACAAAATGAACATCAATTTGCATTTTTACTTGGAAAAGAGTTGTTTACGGTTAATTTTGCTTTTTATTTTATTTTTGATTGAAGAAATAGTTGCAAAGTTTCAAATGAAGCAAAATTTGGTTTTCCTTAAAGATGAAGCATAATAAAATAAAATACTCCTACTTAATAGTTGACCAAAAAATTAAAAGACTTAATAAAGTACGCATTTAATTTTTGATTGAAAAAATTGTTAGAAAGTAATTAAGTGTTGATTCCTGCGTGTTGTCCGTCTTGGATATGACAAGATTACAAGAATCTAGCCAATGTAATCCACAAACCACTAAACGGCCACGTGGAATTTCTCGATCCTCATGATCATTATATAACCATATTTATATTCCCATAATTGCAATCCTTCAAATAGCACTCAATCAAAACGAATCTTCAAAAATCATGGAGCGATACTGTGTCAAAAGAAATTAAAAAGTGGATCAGCTGATCAGTGGATTATTTTTAAAGTAAATGGTTGAGAGCCAGACACATGTCTAGGTGATCTCTAACCATTATTCTAATATATTGTTGAAAACATGTAACATATGTACCACACGCTAGAACCCTACCAACATATCTATACAGCTGTAATATTAATGCGTCTACGTTTAAATTTGTGATTTAATTATATACAATCAACATTGTCCATATAAATTCTTGTGTAAATATGTGCATGTATCTTTTGGGAAACCATCATATATATGCATATGACCAAAGAATTTAGTGTTAATTTACACATTGAAAGAGCAATATTTCGCTTCGCCATTTATGGGTTTCGTCTATCGCACTCGGTGATATATACTGATAATAGAACGCTAGCATCTAGTGGCGAATCATTTGTGCGTACACGCAAGAGTGACACCTACCTAAATTTCCACAATTCATCTATAGCCCCGTAGGCACTGTTATTTAGTTATTCGATATACATTATATAGTCGGTAGTTAAGAAAAGAGTAAATTATGAATAGAAAATATCAATAGTGTATACGAATCCTGTTGGATGGAACCATGAACAGTAGAGTTTGCAATCATTAAACGCAAACGCTCTTATATGCAGTATTTGCACTTTTCCTCGTATTATTAATTTATTATTCACAAATTTGAAACGCTAGCATGAATGAAAACATCACCTGTAATTATATTCTTCGTCTGTTTATATATCTCACGTTTTCAGTCTACACTTGAAACAATAAACTGTAGTGAGATCATGATGTAAGCAATTTCTTCACCATCTGTTTGTATTTCACGTTTGTCTAGCAATATTATTTTTCAAACATAATGGATAGGACGCACATTCATTTAATTATACATAACATAATAACAATTTTTAAAAGTAGTAATCATGTATCATCAATATATATACATGCACGACAATGTGTTTTCGGATTATATAGCATATTAGCATGTTATCGAAAAAGTTACATATTATTTTTTTAGAAATCATGCACGAATCACTTAATAAAATGTTATATAACCAAAATGTTTTTAACTTATAAAAATATTTCAAAATCATTTGCGAAACTTATCAGAAAATATAGGGTTATCTAGTGTTTACGATTTTTTACTTCCATTTTTTGCATTTTAACTAATATGATTAACAATCGTGCTTGCACTTGTATATAATTTTATGTTCGTGAAAAGTATAACATGGTGCTTATGTTTAAGTGTTTTTTGCTTGTAATTGACAAATTATTTTGGTAATGAAAACAGTAAACCAGTAGAGGAAAAATAAAAAAGATATAAACCATAAAAACAAATACAAATATAATACAGATATTACCAGTTTAATTAATTAGAGAATCAAACTACTATTTTAGATGGCTATGCGATGGTATTAGTTAATCAGATCCGTCAACGTCGATAAAAGTGGGGACATGGTGCGAGATCGAGTCATAAAGTTAGCATAAGTCAAGTGTCATCAGCAGTCAGGAGCGATGCACCTTAAACATCGAATTCGACCATACAATTTTCATGGAATATACCCGCAGTTAAAATTTCTCTTAACTTCTAAGTTTTAACATTATAAAATAACAAAAAGCATTGTTTTGAAAAAAACACAGAATCATGATTACAATATGAAAGAGAGAAAGATTGCGAATCCATGATTCATATACGACCATGTTCGTTCTCTTCTCGAAAATGACACTAAGGATCACGATTCAATTAAACAGTGAACCAACCTTTTGTAATGGAAAAGATAATTCATACTTAAGCGACCGTGATCTAGCCATCTAGGAATGATCAGTACCAGAGCCGTGCTCGTGTTACAAGAAAGGCGCCTTAGGCCCCCAGTTTGTATTTTATATTTTAGGGCCTCCATTTTAGTATATTTCACTTCATGCTAGCTGTTATAGAATTTAAACTTTCATATGTATTCTTAAATTACTATTTTTATTCTTCTCCTCATTTTTCAGATTTTGTATCAGAAATTTTTTTAGCTCATTTAATTTTATTTCTAATATATGTCGTAGTAATACATTTCTAACTCCACCTTTTAACCTATCTAAATTAACATATATTTGATTAAATCGTTACAAAGTTATCATAGATAATTTTAAATATGTGTAGTTTTTTTAGTAGACTATATAATTTATATTCTTGTAAGAAAATTTTTGTTTGTTTCATCATATGAATTTATAAATATAGATATATAATTATCCAGGGGTTTATGTAATACATGTTTACTAAAAAAAATTATGGAAACCTTTTTCTTTTTCTTTTGGTGTAATATGGAAACCTTTTTTATTTTAGCCATAGGCCTCCCAACACCTAGGCACGGCACTGATTAGTACATGTACCCCGCTTGGGACGTTTCATGTTATTCACCAGAGGAGAAAAATCCCTACACCGATTTCATATTAAAAATGATTTTTGATATTGCATTTCAGAAAGAAAAAGCATTAATCGGGTTATATGAATTAATAATACTTGAATCGTATACGTTCTTTAAATATATACAAACTTTAATCGGGTTATACCAATTAACCGAATAATAGTACTCGACTCGTAGGTTCTTTAAACCTGTACCAGTTATTTAGCATATACCCAAAATAGAACTATATCATTCCATTTTCGGTTCGGTTGGTTTACTTATATAAACACCCGTTACTTAACTAGATAGATTTGAGCCGAATGTATAAATATTATAATGGGCCGAACGAAATTACCTATGGACCCAAATAAATGCGAATACTCTTGACTTAGAAAGTAACGATGGTCAAAAAGAGCCAGAAGCCATCTCTACACGAAAGGGAGTATGGGACAACCAACTAGGTAAAGTTCTACTCGATATAGGGATGTAAAAATGGGATTTCTTATATGAACAAGACGTATATATTAGTTTATGGCACTATCCAAAATGTTAAGACGCGATAGAAGTTGTGTTATGTTCTCCTATTCACCTGTCATGTTCAAATGCTGGTTCAATGTTGAATAGTTTGATCGGACTTAGTAAAGAAAGAGGCAAACTCAATTGTGGGTTACTTCGAAAGTGTTTTATTGATAAGAAAAGAATGAGGTTTCATAGTGCATGAACTGAGGAAAAATTGGCACTCGTTAGAGTTGGCCGGAAAAGTACAAGTCGGCAAAAAATAATAAAAAATAAAATACTAATTTATAGCTGTCAGCCTCTATTTTTCCAGTTCGGATCTCATTCTTGATTCTTCTTGTCCTTCTTTTATATGTAAATCTACTTTTCTTATTTCCCTAAGTCGGTTTAACCTAATGGGCCGAGTTGTGCTTTACAGGCCTTTGGACTGAGCGTTCGGGATATTGAGCCGAGCTCATGGCGCCAAGTAAAGTCAAGCTGTCTAGCTAGGCAATAGCAAATGAATATGAGAGTCGTTTATTCTGGAGTGGTGGAAAGTGGATTGGCTTATTATGAAGATTGACATTTAGGGGGCAAGGGGGCCGAAAGCCACCTTATCGTTATACGTGAAGCAGATGCCTCTCGTCTTCTTTCGAGGCCAAAAATGATGCATAAAGACCACAACATTCATACTATGTTGGTTGTTAGGCACACCTCTGCACAATTGGTCATGCAATGTCGAGCTTGACTCTGAACAAGTGCTCATGTTGACGTCGGGCTCGCCTCTTCAACCAGGTTCGTACGATTGTCAGGGGTGTCGTTTAACAAGGTGGACATATGCCTAAGTTTGTATATTTAACTGAGTTAGTTTTCTCTTAGATTTGGAACAGTCATTTATGAGAGTGAGAAACTCTCATTCACACGAAATATGTATACTAGATGTATTGTCAAAATGATAAATCAAGACTTTAAATGGTAACCACATCAAAATAAATAAAGGGTTAATATATGAAATTTGAAATGAACATTTTAGTTATATAGGCTAAAATGAAATTTTAATTATTCACTACAATTAGTTATATTTTACAGATTTATTTAATATTGTAGAATGTATAACATCAAGTGAATTTAAATACTAGCGATAAAAATCAAGAGAAAATGAAAACGTAAGAAAAAAAAGAGTAAAAGAGTAAATATTTCACATTTGAATTCCTTTATAAAAAACTAAGATAGAAAACAAACTAGCACAACAATAACCAAAAATATAACCAAAATAATAGATAAATGAAAGTTGGAACCCAAAATTATATATCTAAAGTGGAGTGTGAGACATTTGCCTTTTTTTTAGCACATGAGCCTGCATGACCCTGATAAATTATTATCTTTTTTTCTTTCTCATATATCAAAAACCATCGAAAAGTAATTTCTTGGAGGAAAAATATACCTCCAACTACAGTAAATCACAAAACTACATAAAAAACTCTATATAATGAAAATCGCTAAAAGATGACCCATATGATACGGTCGATGAAACAAATCAAATCATAGTTTGGCTCGAATAGATTTGCCCAGTTTAAGGCCAAAAGCAATGTATGTCAAGCTCGAACCACAATGACCACCAAGTCATGTAAAAATTTCCATTTCAGTGGAAACATAGAAATAGAATCTCCCAAGAGAAAGCAGAGAGTTTAAACATCTGAGCCAAAGTCATGGCACAGAAACACATCCCTTTTTTTTCTCGGACAGTCACATTTCATGACAGAACATAAAGTTAAAAGAAGGATTAAAGCACTGTGATTCCATTACTCACCGAATCTCTCTTCTGTCCTTTTTCTTTCTCCTTCCCACCCCCATTTTCTCTCCTTTCCCATTTCTTTCTTCTTTTTTCTCGTGATTCTCCGGACGCAACCCGCAGATTCAACCCGACAACAAACAAGGTTCTATCGGGGATGGAGGCTAAGCTACTGAAGAACCCCACTATTTACAACTCGCCAAGACTCAGTCTCGCGGCTCATTCTTCCACACCTGTCTCGTATCTACCGGGTATATCAAGATTTGGACAACCTGGCGCTCTCCCACTCCGTCTCTCCGCAGTAACACCGATCCGGTAATAGTGTTTTCTTGTTTAGTTAAAACGAGAAAGAAAGAGCCTTTGTGCATGCCACATGTGTTCGATTTTATCTACACTCGTCTGTCTTTTTCCGTTATTGTTTTCAACATTCGATGTAACTCTTGTTTCTACACGACATAGTCTTGACCTGAGCTGTACGGTAAAACAATGTTTGTGTACTTGTAAGATTTAGTAAAGACATGCATGTCTGTATAATGGAGGATTTAATCTAATTATCTTTTATAAAAACTGACACGTTTTTGGAGTAGATATAGAATAAGCTTCATTACTGTTTGATCCAAAAGCCTAGGATCTTGTTAAATGCAAATCTTTGTCTGTCGTTTTCTTTAAAATTTTTTAATGATAATTATATTCCATGATGCCATAGTGTTTTAGCTGAAGTTGATTAAGTTTTTGGATTATGGTAAGACAAGACATTTATGTGTATAATGGAGGATTTAATCTAATTATCTTTTATTAAAACTGACACATTTTTGGAGTAGATATAGAATAAGCTTCATTACTGTTTGATCCAAAAGCCTAGGATCTTGTTAAATGCAAATCTTTGTCTGTCGTTTTCTTTAAAAATTTTTAATGATAATTATATTCCATGATGCCATAGTGTTTCAGCTGAAGTTGATTAAGTTTTTGGATTATGGTAAGACAAGACATTTATGTGTGTGGCTATTTGTTTCAGATCCTCCAGGAGGGGCCTACGGGTGGATGAGAGTGAGAGCCTGACACTTGACAGCATAAGAAACTCTTTGATTCGTCAAGAGGACAGCATTATCTTCAACCTTCTTGAGCGAGCTCAGTATCGGTACAACCCTGATACTTATGACGAGGATGCTTTTACCATGGAAGGGTTTCAAGGATCTTTGGTCGAGTTTATGATCAGAGAAACCGAACAGCTTCACGCTAAGGTCGAAAAAATAAAACCAAGCTTCAAAGTTAGCTTATAGTTTCTGATTGTGTTGCTTGAAAATTAGGTGGACAGGTACAAAAGTCCAGATGAACATCCCTTCTTCCCACAATGCTTGCCTGAGCCAGTCCTTCCCCCTATTCAATACCCACAGGTGAAGTTAAAGGATCACACTCAAGATTGTAATGGTGCGATGCCACTTATGCATATGACACATGTAAAGTTTCTATTCTCTCTTGTACCAGGTTCTACATCATTGTGCCGATTTGATAAACATCAACAAGAAGGTGTGGAAAATGTATTTCAAACAACTTCTTCCCAGACTGGTCAAGCCAGGGGACGATGGTAACAGTGGTTCATCTGCTCTCTGTGACACAATGTGTTTACAGGCAAGAAACTTTTGGCATGTGATATTATTACTAATGGACCTAAAACTTTCATTTGCATGATCTCTTTGCAGATACTTTCAAAAAGAATTCACTACGGTAAGTTTGTTGCTGAGGCCAAGTTTCGTGAAAATCCATCTACCTATGAAACAGTCATAAGAGAACAAGTACTCTTATGCTGTAATGCAACTCTCTTTATTCATTATCTGTATGTTCTTTTGTCGTAAACTGGCTAGAGTCTTTCCAGGACCGGACACAGCTGTTGCGACTTCTGACGTATGAAACGGTTGAAGAAGTAATCAAGAAAAGAGTTGAGATCAAAGCTAGAATTTTCGGTCAAGACATAACAGTCAACGATCCAGAAACTGGAGCTACTGACCCTTCCTACAAAATCAATCCTAGCTTAGTTGCTAAACTATATGGAGAAGGGATCATGCCACTCACAAAGGAAGTCCAAATTGAGTACTTGCTTAGGAGGCTGGATTGATGTTTATCAAGAAGAAGGAACCATATCATTTGTATTTGATCTTAATTTATAAAACTATAATCTGACATAAGCACGGAAAGTTAGCTAGTTAAGTTGCCTGGGCATCGATTCTGCAAATGGATGAAATGGATATTGTGATGCATATAAAAACAGAGAGTCACAACAAATATAAAAAAAAGCAAAAAAAACATGACATACTGTTTGTCGATAATGAAATCGACTGAGTAGTGTAATGAAAATACCTATACAAGTTGGAAGAGTTTTTCATGCGCTGAATAATGAAAGTTTGATTACAATCGAAATTGAAATCATAGATTGCTCAAGAGCTGATCTGATCCTTTTTTTTTTTTATCAACTGCTGACCTGATCCTAAAGGCCACAAAAAAAAAAGTAAAAGAACCTATAGCATGAAGGAAAGATCTAAAAAAATTGCAACAACAAACATAGAAATAAAGTTTAGCAACAAGTATCAACTGAGTTCCTAACACAAGTGCAGAAGTGTTTCCTAAATCCTTTGCTGATCGAAACCAGCTGAGAAGAGGAGCTGGCAAACACAACTTACAGTTATTTAATCCGTAGGTTTACAAGAAAATAAGAATTCTTTTGAACAGTATATATTATGTGAGTTGAACTTCTAATGATGATGTAACGTTACTAGTACAAACCACTAGACTATAGTTCATGGTCCTTGCCTCCTTGGTCAATCTTGAAAGAATTCTTAGTTTTAAGTTGTTGTCAAATTTTATCACTGAGAGTTTCCAGCAAAGGGTTTCAGGTTTTCAGAGAGACAAGTGCTAATGAGATTCGATCCTAAGGGCTTTTCTCTTCTTTTTTCCTTTTTGTTCCCTTGCTCTTCATCTTTGAATAGATCAATCTTCAGTCGCTTGTTATCTGGTGGCGTGGCTAGAATTTCTCCAGCGTTCCTCTTCGACCCGGTGAGTTTTCTCCTCTCTGGCTTCCTCAAGGGCGGTGGTGGGTTTTTCTCGTCCAAGCTCTCTGTGGTGGCGTGTTTATTGCTCGCATCAGTGAAGGGGGATAGCAGTGAGCCGTGTCGCGGATTTAGCGGTCATGAAGCGGTGGGTGTTTAGGTTTCGTTGTGACTCATGAGTAAGCCCCAGTTTTGGAGGACGGCGGAAGGTCATGAAAGGAGTCTCGACGGAGCTGCCTTTAGCTGGACCTGCTCTCTTTCCTGGATCCTTGCTTTTGTGGCTCTCGGTGAGCTTCTCACTCGTAGTCCTTTGCCAGTGTGCTCAGTTCAAGCGGTGAACATTTTATCCGATATCTGAATCCGTATTCGAACCCAACCTGAAAAACCCGAACCAAAGTAGTAAAATATCCGGTATTTAATTATGAGAGATTAGATATCCTAACTCTAACATGTAATATCTGAACCCGAATGAATATCAGAAGATAACCGAACATATGAATAGTTGACCTTATATTTCTAGTTTACTTCTCTAATTTTATTCAAAATATTTATATTGATATTGCACATGACTCAAAATCAGATAATATATATAGAATTATGGAAAAAAATCATTTGCTACTCACTTAAAATACATATCAAACTCTTGTTTCTTACATTAACAAAAATTGCCTCCAAAAATAAAAAATAACAACTAAATTAGTGTTTTTCTACTTTTAATAGTTTAATCTATTAAAAATTAGAAAACAAGTTAAGTTAAAAATATATATTTTAAATACAAAAAACTTAAATAATGAAGAATTTAATTTTTTCCTTTAAAATATAAATATCCAAACCCGAAATAACCGAACCCAAACTTAAAATACTCGAATCCGACCCAAAATGTAAAAATACTAGAACAGATTATGTACCTCTATACCGAAATACCCAAAAATCCGAAGTACCTGATTCGAACCTGGATAGGTATCCGAACGCACACCCCTACTCAGTTCTCCCCCCTCTTCCATGGTGGAGGTTTCTCGGTTGGATCCTCGCCTTTGGCACTTTGAGTTTGGAGCTCTCTCGAGAGCCGCAATGTTGCTTAATGTCTAGAATTTAAGTTTTTTGGCTCTTTTGTAGCAGATTGGCTGGTTAAACTTTATGTTTTATGCCGATGTAACTTATCTATTCAATTAAAACTAAAGTATATTTTAAAAATAACCCTTATTTTATCATAATAATGACAACTTATGTCGTCGAATTAATAACTATTAATCACAAATCCTTCATTTGTTAGATTATTGTTTAACCAAACTTGTAGTTATTCTCAGTAAATCATGTAACATGAATGGTACTGTCTTATACATGTGCAGATTATATATATATATATATATTTTTGTCATCAGCAATGTGCAGATTATATATTTTAAGCAATCAAGCAAGCTGAAACTTCCAACCCATGAAGGTTGTTGTAAGGCTGGTAACACTAAGTTTGGTAGTAGCATGTTATACTTGGTTTCTACTGTAATGAGTTCTAACACTACAAGAAACCGGCTCATTTCTGACCGACGAACAGATTCCCGACAAAACGCCGGTCGAAAATTCTGATGGATTCCCGACAGATAGTTTCCATCATGAATATATCCGTTGGGAATCCGTCAGGAAAATTTCTGACGAATTTTCCATGAATTATTCCCGACAGAAATTATATGTTGGGAATTTGTCGGAATTTTTTTTAATTACCAAAACATATAATAAATAAAATGTCATCAATTTTTAAATTACATAAAATTATAATTTTATTAAAATAAATATAATAAAAATTATTTATTAATTTTTTTTTAATAAACACATTATAATCTATATCCTTTATCAAACTAATGAAAACAACAAATCATAAATTAATAAATTCTAAATTAACAGATTTATAAAGTTATATAAAACATTTTAAATATAACGTTTTAAAATGTTTTTTAAAAATATATAAATATATAAAAAGTTATAAAATATGAAAATAATTCTAGATAAAAAAAATATCTTGTAAATTTGAAAAATACATGTTTTGTAAAATATTATTTATAATAGAAGTATTTCTAAAATAGTAAATATCAAAAAAGCATTTTTTATACATTAAAACATTTATAAAAACATTTATAAGTTTGTAAAATTATAATAAATGTTTTGAAAAAGTTTTTTTTTTTAAATAATATAATTACTTTAAATTCAAAATATGTTTTAAATATCTTTTTGAATATTTTTCCAACACAAAAACATTAAATTAACAAATCCTAAAATTAATATCGAAATCTTACAAAACATTTTAATCCTAAATTCATTCAATCTTAAAGCAAAAATCTCTCCTTAAACTAACATCTAAAACTACATCTTAAAATCAAAATAAAAATCTCTAAAACTAATATTCAAATCCTTGAACCAACAACTTAACATAAAACTAATCTACCAATCCATTTTAAATAAAAAAGAATAGGGAAGAGAAATATTTTGTGTTCTTGAGGAAAAAAAGGAGTTTAATGTACTTTTGAAAGAGAAAAGAGGGTTATGTATTTGAGAGAGAATATTTTGTGTTCTTGAGCAAACTGCCTTAGGGTCCAACTTGTAAGTTCCTCATTTTAGTCTCTCTTTCAATTGGTTATATTGTATATATTTCGTTCTAAGCAATAATATATATATGCTATTTAGATTTATTTTGTGCTATTTTAGACTTTGTATTATAATTTGTTTTAGCTTGTATGATTTAATTTTACTATTGTATTATAGTAATACATTTATAGGCTTGCCACTTAACATATCTAAATCAGCATATATTTAATTAAATAATTACAAAATCTTCATAGATTATTTCAAACTTGTATTTTTTTTGCTTAATAAACTATGTAGTTTGTATTCCTTTAGGAAATAATGTGTTCAATTTTTCATATGAATTTAAAAATATTAAATATATAATTGGTTGTAAGGTTTTATGTAATGAATATTTATTACTAATTATGGAAACATTTTTACTCTAGCCTTAGACCCCTAAAAACCTAGGCACAACACTGAAAGTAGGTGGTTAAAAAGCTAAATGCTATATGGTCGAATAATGGACTCAATGGACAATCAAGGAAACATTAGTTTTCACATGGCAGCCAACAGTGGCTACCTTGAACTCATAGAACTTTTAGCTCGGCCTATCTCTACTCTCCGTCAGAAACAACATGTGACACCTCCTTCATGATCAAATCTCGTGTTTCTAGACTCCAGTGTTTGAGAGGCTTGAAAACACACTGAGATCATGAACTTTCCTATCACATCCGCCGCCTTGAAGTCCCCCGGAGATGTTGTGAACTAAAAGTGAAGGGACACACAGCTTTTCACTTTGGCAATCCCAGGGAATGTTACTTTGGAGTTTGTTTATATGCTCGTGTCTGTGAAATTGATCGGTATTAAGATCAAGGATGATTTTGGCATGACTCTGTTTGATATCATCAAGCACAAGCCACACTTTCCAACGTTAGATCTTGTTTCGATGGTTGGTCTCATTCAGTGGGACGTTCAGTTGTCGTGTTCAAGACCATCACAAGTGTGGTCGCGTTTCACTTGGAAATACAGAGGAAATGTTTGCAATCTAAAATCTTGACTCGGGGTATTTGCTTAATTGGCCAGCTAAACGTATTGGACAAGAATCATCATTTGTATACTCTACATGAATCACAAAAGGAAGCTTTTAGATTTTTTTTTGTAGCATTTTAATTCTGAATTTTGCCTTGCCTTGTTAAAGTTTCCAACATTCAAAAAAGTAAGAAAACTCTTTACACAAATTCACAACACATTATGCAATTATTATCAAGAGAAGAAATCATTTATCTTTAAAAAACAGTTTTATGCTATAGAGAAGAAAAAATTAGTGTTCTTTTTATCAATCTTTTGCCTTTTAAACGGTTATAAAATATTTATATATAAATTCATTATATCAAATAAAGAAAAACTTTACAGCAATTCTAAATTGTTTCAAGTTTGCTATTCTATCTAAAATAGTTGTATTTTTTGTAGTGTCTAAAATAGTTATATATATATATAAAAAGTTACGACTCTTAGAAGTGAAAATTTCATCATCTATTTAGATAGTGATTGCCTTAAAAAAACATACGATTATATTTAATTATACAATCAAAATTAAGTATAATTTTCAATAAATAAAATATAAATTTATACGAAACAATCTCTTACACGTGTATCGCAGCTATTTACCTAGTTACTTGCAAAGAGACTTGCGACATTACATTAGATTTGATCACGTTTTGGTTTATCTCTAATAATCTACTGTCACTAAGAGAAAACTGACACGAAAACTTTGATGGCTTAACCGGCTGATAATTGGCAACTGGTTACACAGTGCACGGCATTAACATTAATTCTGAATTAATTTTCATGTATCAAACTTGCTATGTTTTATTTAATTGTCGTTTTAGATTTGTACACATAGATTGAAAAATATTTTATTTTGTATATCTAAATATATTCTAATAAAAAATAAACTCAAAAGTTTTATTAATAAATTAAATCTAAAACGACGCTTAATTTGTAACGAAAATTTTACGATATAACGACAATTTGAAACGAAAAGATAATAATGTAATAAAGGCGATAGATAGTAGATTTTGAAAATGTCAAGTCAGTGGATCTAAACTTTATGTAAGAACGAATCTTAAGTTAGATCTATCTAATAGTAATAAGTACCATGAAAATATAGGTGGAATTTTAAAATGTGGAACGTTTATGGAAGCTTGCAGTATTGGTAGACTGGTAGGTGGGGACAACTCGAGCCCTCTCAACAACAAGGTTCGGTGGGCATTTTTTTTTTTTTTTTGCAACTATTCGGTGGGCATTTCAGATGAGATTAATTAGTTAGTATTATAATTAAATAGATATCGTTGAAAAATTGATCTGAATCTGCATATAATCAGTTTCTTCGTTACTTAGGGATGATTTGTGCTCGTTTATTTTAGCTAGGCTTAAAGATATGTGCTCGTCACAAACACTTTTGAACGAATAAAGAAAATATAGCCACACGTGTATATAAAACCAAACACAGACGGGAAGAAAGAAAGACACGGGAGGAGACATGGAGAAGCCCATCAACCTACAGCAAATCTAACAGGATCTCTTCATTGAAAGGAAGAGGAGGACCACATTTATTGTATACTAGAGTAGATAGTTAGATGTGTTTTAATTTTCACTATCTAAAAAGAAATTAAAAAACATAGATCAAAGTTTCACATTTATTGTAAACATGTTTTTGAGAGGAATTTTTTTTTTAAATCGACAACATACCGAAGAAAAAGGACTATCATCACGATACTCATGTCAGAATAACACTACAACGGTAACATTGCCAATAAAGCTAAGACATGGTACACTGATTCCCTAAAGCGAAATAAGGTTTTGAATGTTTTATAGTGGTCCGAGGAGAACGCACTGCAGGACAAAAATTTATTCACCATTCAGCCAAATTTTTGTTGCTTTTGTTTTTTATTAAAAATAAATAAATAAAACTTTGAATGGTAACAGGTTGAACGATGCGAATAAAGCGAATGCACGGTACGGTTCAACTGCGGTTTGTATAAAAAATATTTATTGCGGGACAATTGCGGTTCGTCAAAAATAAACGGTTCAAAACAAAATATGAATGATGACATATATAATGAATAGTATAACTTCAGGATATATATAATATATTTATATTTTAGAAACTAAAAAATAAGTGATACAAATATAATTATATATTTTTATTTTTAAAAATATTTTATATATCTGAAATATGAAATTAATATGGTATTATTGATATTTATGGCCAGTATCGCATTTTATTTAAAATTTATAATTGCTCAAATTTGAATATTTAGAAAATTCAGTTCATTTTTTGAAACTTGGTTCAGTTTAGTTAACAAAGTTAAAAACCGGCTAATATCCAACATAATCTTGGATCCCATTTGGTTCCGATTTGGTTTCAGTTTTTTCGATTAGTATGTTTAAATTCAGCAAATTTGATTTTTTTCAGATAAAATATCAGATTTTAAGCATTTTTATTTATTTTTTTGGATAAAACAGAAAATTTTAAATATGTTTGGATAAAAATTATTCTAGTAATTTTTTAGGTATTTCAATTTATAGATAGTATTTTTTAAAAAATTATTTGATTATTATTAAACTAAATATAGTTAATATTTATAAGTATATAAATTAAAATCTACAAATTTGGATATCTACTCAGGTATTGATTCGGTTTTAGTTTGGTTTTGATTCTTTAGTTTTAGAGATGTAGGATTTGCTCGGATAACTGATAGGATTCAAACCTGAACTTAATTTATTTTTCTGGTTTGATTCTTCGGTGCTCAGATTAATGTTCCAGATAATAAAATTAAAATTATTTTTAGCATTATTAGTTTGTTACCCAAGTATTACGTATTTAAATTTTAGTTAAACCTTAGTTTATGTATGTTATATAGATGAAATATTAGTAGATGTATTTATGTTTTCCTATATTTTAATAACTAAAAACCAGAAAATAAATTTATCTACATTAATATGTGTAACCACACCTCATTATTTTCTTTTCTGTTGAGGGAGTGGTCACTAACAAATATGCCCCGCACTTGATTTTTACTTTTCTTATTTATTTAATTTTAACAAAAACAAAAGCAACAAAAATTTGGCTGAATGGTGAACAAATTTTTGTCCTGCAGTGCGTTCTCCTCGGACCACGATAAACATTCAATGATAAACATTCAATGTTTCAGTAGTTTTGTACTTTTGTTATATCAATAAAGTTGGATATCCAGTTACAAACATAATAAAGTTAGAGATATCAATATTATTTGGTGAAACATATGATTGGTTAAAACTGATATCGTGTGGTCACCTCGTCTCATCGATTTGAAGATTCGACACGGCTCATCATGCATGTGCGTAGGTATAACAAGATTTCCTTAGTTGAAATTCCATATTTCTCTAAATTACTTGGTCATAATGTTCAGTAGTTTTTGTCGATATTAATTGGTGAAACGTTTTAAAAACAAAAAACCTTGGTGAAACATATATATAATTTGGTTATTGCTGATTCAGCTCTAATTTTTTGGGATTGGTATCAATATTCAACTAGGAAATCTAGTTACAACTACGCACATTGTTGGCTTCGAATCTTTATTTTACGATCAATAAATATATAAATATGTTAGCAAAAAAATATAAACACAAGCTTTAATTTGTTTTATAATAAAATGTGTGTAAGGTGTATATATATGCCGCACGTTTGAAATAGAAGGCATGCACACGAACCACCCGTGAGCAACAAATTAAGCAAAAGGTTCGTGTTATTAGCTGGCACGTGCGAGGCTCTCTACTCCATATGTTTGTTATCAAGCTTTGTCGTAATCGTTATATTATTAAGGCTAGACAAAGTATTTGTATATTTAATTCGATTCATTATATGTTTCTATTCGAACCAAAATTTTGTATATCAGTAACTTTACAAAACAAAATAAATGATGTTATACAATATCCATAAGAAATAATTTAAATCATAAATACTAATATTTTTAAGAACGGATATCCGATACGATATGATCCGTTATATGCACACATATACATATATTTCCAAAATAATACATATATAAATTATATAAATTTATATTCGATGTAAATTTTATAATATTTTATATATTAAATTTTATATTATTTATTAAATTTTTAAAACTAAATAATTTTGATGAAATATTATTATAATACATAATTTTGAATTTTTATTTATTTAAATATTATATTTTATTTGTACAGATCAAATTGAATATTCAATTAAAAATATCTAAACAAATCAGATAGTTGATTGTTCACAACAAAACATATCAAATTACGAATGCTTCAAAAACCCTGATAATCGATCGGTGCCACCAGGAGCGAAGCCACGTTGGTGGTTAAGGGTGCCCGTGCACCCATTATGTTATAATAATTCTCATGTTTTGCCTAGCAATTGTATCTCAGTTAGCTGAGTTGGCAATTAGTGCACCCATTAATCTATCAGTTCGTGAGTTCAAGGCACCCATCACTCCAACTTTTTATATATATATGTACAGATAACATATTTTATTTAATAAATGCACCCATTAAATTTTATTGCTGGCTTCGCCCCTGGGTGCCACCCCATATTAACTTATAGTTGATCGCGTGGAGTCCCCTCCTCCATTGTATATCTTCTTCTATAAGTAGCTAGGGTTCCTCCTTCGCAAAAATATATACTTTTTCTTGACTGAGTATGTATATATATATATATATACATTCTTTACATTATTATAACTATTAAGAATAGTTATGGGTCTATGAATGGTATATATATCCGAAGACGTAGGTGGTGATCAAGAGTGGTTGGGTTCGATGCTAGGCTTGTCAAAGTGAGCAATCTTGTGTTCTCATCTTGGTTTCGTTGTCTGTTCGACCTTGGCCTCGATCTCTCATCGAAACCCTAATTCTACAACTTTGTTAACCCTTATCGATTATTTCATTATTGCATCCTTCTTATGATGATATATATCGTCAACTACTAGCCTACTAGGTATCGATTTGTGATTAATCAGGATATGAATAAAAACTTCTTGTTTCTGAGTGTTCTAAAAAAAAAACTTTTCACACTGTTACACATACTCATACAATTTGATTGAAGCTGTATATGCTTATAAGTCTTTTCGTCAACATAGTTATAAATCTATATGTTCATATAAATAGACACGTATTTTTCTTCTTTTGCATAAAGTTCTACTAATTATGTATGCAGCTTTTCTATAGGAATGAACAATTTGCATTTGAAAATTGATGACATGGCGCCCTAAAGATATATAGAAGAATTCGTGTAAAGGCATTTGGTTAATCTAGTTTTAATGACATGTTTTACCTATATGGATTAGTATGCATATTCTGTATACGCTTATATGTATGTATACATATTGACGTGAGAGAGCTCCATATAGCTAAGCATGCTTGTTGAATCTGCACATATGCATAGACCATGAGTGTAGTGTATGCATATACAGATACGTGTCCTCTTGAGGTAAAAAAGTCTCCCTCTTTGATATTAACAAATTCATATAATCATGTGACATGTCTATAGTGTTTTTAATTTATCTGACGTTGGGTATTTCTCACAACAAACAGCATATTAAGAGTCGTTACTTCGTAAGGAGTCGAAAGCTGTATTTAGTGTATTTTGTCCGTAGAGTCAAGTTATGTGTATTTTGGAACAAATATTAAAAAGAGTTGTCTGTGGTGGTAAAAAACAAAAGCCAAGGTCGATCAGACAACCAAACTAAGATGGAACCAGATCGGGACTGCTCCTTTGACAAATCCACCAACTTCGCTGGGCTTATATACTTTTACACATATCTTTTTATATGTGTGCATGGTTCAGTGGGCTGGAGTAATTAGACGAATTTTGGAAAAAGAAAAAGAAGAAGAAGAAGAAGATCGAACCACCTCAAACCCTACCAACCCATAAAAAAAAATCACATCATGTTTGTCTTTTCTTTTTGTAACTGTATCACATCTTTTTGTTTGTCTCTTGGTTTCCTCTCTAAAACCCTTCTGGTCGGGTAGGTGCGTGTTCGACGCGTGATTCATGTCTTCCAATTAAAGTACAGTAAATACATTTATGATTCAGTGTTGGTTTAAAACTTTTGGGTATCGTTTGGTTTAGTCATATGGTTTACTTTATTTGCTTTTTACATATGGCTCATATTGTTTACATACCCTGAATAAAGGCAACAAAAACCCATACTTCCAGCGCTCAAAATACAATCTGGAAGTAAGATTAACCTACTGTGTGATATTACCAAATTTAGATATTTAAATTAATATGTCCTGTTGTACAAAAAAAATGCATCATAATATGCCATTTAACAACTTAACTATTCAATTGATTCAACTAAATATTCAGCACAAGAAAAATTATAAATAGCTACGAAATTTGTTTGTAGCTATTGATTGATTTTCGTAGCTATTTAGCATCTAGCTACGAATAACCACAAATATAGTTTGTTGACTATAAGCTTCTGGATGTTTCCAATATGTTGCTATTTGTAGCTAGCATTCTACGACATTGCCACAAACAATATTTGTGACAAATATAAACAAATAGCTACAAATCGTAGTCGTAGCTATTATAGTTGCAAGTAGCTACACTATAAACCGTGGCTATTAAAATGAAATTTCAAAAAAATAAAATATAAATCACAAAACAAAAATTGAATAAAATATAAAATTAGTGAAACTGTTTTCAAAATAGAACTAATTAACAAATAGAAATTTATTTTATTAATTGAAATTGGGTTTACAAAAAAAATCTAACCAAGTAAAAAGACTAAGCCTAAAAAATAGTAATCTCTCCGACGCCTCCTCGGACCACCGCAATCGCTGTGACTGAGACCACCACCGTTGTAACTATGACCAGGCCCGTCTCAACTAAAAAATGGGCTCTATGCTATAGAAGAATTTGAGACTTATTTCCTCATATAAAAATAGCTTCTAAAATATTGAACCCTAATTTAAACTAAAAAAATCCAAAAATTGCAACAGGTCATGTGCGCTTCGAGCACATGCTTAGGACGGGACCTGACTATGACCACCACCTCTGCGACTGCAAATCTGCAACCACAACACAACCGCTGCTGCAGACTGCGAACACCACCACCTCTATGACCTGAAACCCCAAACCCCAAATCATCAAAACGAGACAACGAAGTTCAATCATCCAAAAGGGTGAAGCTAAGATAAAATGATACCTGAAGATTCAGCCACAGCAGACTCCGGTTTGCTCTCCACTTTTTCAGAGTCATTGACGACGCCACCACCTCAGCCTTCAATCTCCTCGGTTTTCACTTAGACAGCACGACTCGTCCGTTCCCTGAGGGGAAGAGGATGTGACTGATCGTGTCGTTATCGGAAAAGGTGCTTAGGGTTTCGTAGTGCTGAATCATGTAGTGAATAATGTTATCTACGTCGGTGTTGGGTACGACGGCCCGAGGGTAGGAGCGAATCGATTCGCCGAGGAGAGGGAGGCAATAATTGGTTAGGTTTATTGACCACTCGGCGCAGAGTTCATTGACTCGGAGAGGTTTCTTGCAGGACAAGCGAGAGGACTCCATTTGTTTTTTTTGGAGGGAAGAAGAGATCTGATCGTTATCATCGTTTTAATTGAACCTAAACCGAATCTTGTAAGATAATTTCGGTTCGGTTTTAAATGACCAAAACTATACCAATTTAAAACATTTAATTTTCTTATTTTAGTTACACTCCGCACAAAACCGACTTTTAAGATCTCTGACCGTCAACGGCAGCGCTCATCGTTGGTTCTGTTTTGGTGGTGGAAGCTGCCGCGTCTCGCACGATTCATACGGCGGCCGCGAAGCCAATCCTCCCGCCTTTTCTTCTCTGCCGATTTCTGATTCTCCTTTTACGCCCTCCGGTTTACTTATTCACAATTACGTCTGGAAAAATCTAATTATGCTCATTTCATGACTACAGAAGCCGAAGAAAGTATTGGGGTGAGAATAGAAATGTAAGAAAAGTCAGAGGGCACAAAAAGTAAAAAGAAAAGAAAAAAATTCAGAGGAGAAAGAGTTATGACAAATAAAGGGAAAAGTGCCAATTTCGACCCAAACTATTTCAGTCGTGCCAAATACGACCCGAACAATTGATCAGTGCCAAATACGACCTCAACTCAATTATAATTCAAAAAAACTACCTGAACTTCTTAAAACGTGCCTAAATCTACATTGACTCTAACAGAAGTTAGTCAACCGTTAACAAGATAAAACGACGTCGTTTGATATACGAGGAAAAGTGCCAATTTCGACCCCAACACTCTCAATCGTGCCAAATAAGACCCGAACAAATGGTCAGTGCCAAAAACGACCTCAACTCAATTATAATTTTAAAAAAAATTATCCAATTTTTTCTAAAACGTGTCTAAATCTACATTAACTCTAACAGAAGTTAATCAACTTTTAACAGAGATAAGACGATGTTGTTTTGATATATGTATTTTTTAAAAAAATATGTTCATTTCGGAATTCAAATCCGTGCTGGGATATCCTTTTAAAGGGGCACACTAACAACTAGACTAAAATAATTTTTTGAAATATTATTACAAATTAAAATTCTCCATTATATAAACTACTATTCTTGTTCATCTTATCCAATTTAAAACTTTGGTGATTGCTTTATATATTTTAGTTATTGTTTAATTTGTCTAATATTTTGTACAACATATCTTAGTGAAAGAAAGGTAAAAGGCCTCTTAACATTTTTGAACAAAATATCAAAATATATAATATCAACTTTGAAAACTAAAAAAAATTCCCACTTAATTTTAAAAATTAAAAATAATTTATATAAGAAAATTGTATAAATAAATTCAAAGTTGTAAGCATATTTAAGATCGTATAATAATAAATATTTTATTATTTATATTTTAGTAAGATATAATTTTATTAAAGATATGATAAATAAGAAAAACACGTTAATGTATTTATATAAATCAGAAAAAATTGTCACCAAAATTTTAAATTGGATAAGATGAAGAATAATAATAGTTTATATAATTTCAAATTTGTAATAGTATTTTATGGAATTTTAAAACCATGTTGTGATACCCTTTTAAATGGGCACACTAACAACTAGATAAAAGTAACTTTTTAAAATACTATTACAAATTTGAAATTATATAAACTATTATTATTCTTCATCTTATCCAATTTAAAATTTTGGTGACAATTTGTTCTGATTTATATAAATACATTAACGTGTTTTTCTTATTTATCATATCTTTAATAAAATTATATCTTACTAAAATATATAAATAAAATATTTATTATTATACGATCTTAAATATGCTTACAACTTTGAATTTATTTATACAATTTTCTTATATAAATTATTTTAATTTTTAAAATTAAGTGGGAATTTTTTTTAGTTTTCAAAGTTGATATTATATATTTTGATATTTTGTTCAAAAATGTTAAGAGGCCTTTTACCTTTCTTTCACTAAGATATGTTGTACAAAATATTAGACAAATTAAACAATACCTAAAATATATAAAGCAATCACCAAAGTTTTAAATTGGATAAGATGAACAAGAATAGTAGTTTATATAATGGAGAATTTCAATTTGTAATAATATTTCAAAAAATTATTTTAGTCTAGTTGTTAGTGTGCCCCTTTAAAAGGATATCCTAGCACGGATTTGAATCCCGAAATGAACATATTTTTTAAAAAAATACATATATCAAAACAACATCGTCTTATCTTTGTTAAAAGTTGATTAACTTCTGTTAGAGTTGATGTAGATTTAGACACGTTTTAGAAAAAATTGGATAATTTTTTTTAAAATTATAATTGAGTTGAGGTCGTTTTTGGCACTGACCATTTGTTCGGGTCTTATTTGGCACGATTGAGAGTGTTGGGGTCGAAATTGGCACTTTTCCTCGTATATCAAACGACGTCGTTTTATCTTGTTAACGGTTGACTAACTTCTGTTAGAGTCAATGTAGATTTAGGCACGTTTTAAGAAGTTCGGGTAGTTTTTTTGAATTATAATTGAGTTGAGATCGTATTTGGCACTGATCAATTGTTCGGGTCGTATTTGGCACGACTAAAATAGTTTGGGTCGAAATTGGCACTTTTCCCGACAAATAAACAAAGAGAAAGAAGAAAAAACAAAGTGTAACTGTATTTGCCACCAACAAGACTGTGTGACACATGATTTGGCCTTTGAGAAAAGGCAAACTGCTTTGCACACAAGCATCATAGTAACCACAAACAAAGAGTCTTTCTTTTTTTTGTATTTGATATTTTGGTTTATTTACGTTTCATCCAGTGGTCAAAGAAAAAATGTTAGAATTTTGGAGAAGATGAGTGGGAAAAGGGAAAGTTTTTCTGTTTATTTGAGTTGAGTCTGTTGGATCTACATCTGGATTTTGCAAGAAAATGAGAAAACATGGATGGCAACTTCCTTACCATCCTCTTCAGGTAAACTCCATTCTGAGTGAAGTTTCCTTGGAGGGTTTTAATTTTGAGGTGAAAAGTTTGGAGCTTTAGTTTAACTTTATGGGTAGGTGGTGGCAGTTGCTGTGTTCTTGGCTCTTGGGTTTGCTTTCTTCGTCTTCTTTGCTCCTTTTGTTGGGAGCAAGCTTCACCAGTACATTGCCATGGGTATATACTCTCCTCTGGTAAGCTAAAGTTGTTTGCTTTCTGATATCAAATCTTGCTTTAAGATTCTTTTTTTTTTTCTGCTCATGGATTAATAATCATTTGAAGTGTTTAGGTGATCAAAGTTGTGTGCTTGTTGGCCCTTTATGTCGTGTCTTTCTAGTTCCATTGGTTCCACAGTCTAACATGTCTAGTTAGATCCTGATCTGGTCCTATGAAGAGCTTAGAAGCCTCACTTATTTATTAAAAAAAATGGTGAATATGCTCTAGATACTTCTTGATTCCGAGCCAATTTTGGGTCTATGGCTGTAACTCCAGTCTCACATTTGTGGATATGCTATCATTTTAGAGATAACAGTAGTCTGTCACTGAAGCACTCTCCCTTCTTGAGTCTGTCATTGTAGCTAAAACCTTCTACTTTGGAGTTTAGTTATTTGCATAAAATGTGGTATCATTACACCCATCTTACTCTCAGCTCTTATGTAAACATGGAGTCTTTGAAAATTGTGTTCTACTTCTTCCCTTTTTGGATGGGTTGGTACTCTCAGAGATTTACTTGGAGTCAGTGACATTTTCTTTACAGATTACATGTGTGGTTGGACTGTATATATGTGTGTGCGGCGTCAGATCCTGCAGACCGTGGAGTTTTCCGGTCAAAGAAGTACCTGAAAGTTCCTGAAAACGGGAAATTTCCTCAATCAAAATATACAAAGAATGGCTGTGGATCAACTACAGTTGGTGCCAAGTCTCATGATCAAGAAAGTAGAACTAAGAAGAAACTGGAGTCATCACAAAGATCGTCTCTCCTGCGTCTGCTTTGCTCTCCTTGTGCAATGCTTTGTTGTTGTTGCAGTGGAAGAGGTGAATCTTCTGAGCTGCAGACGAGTGAGGATGTGATGTTTTATTGCAGTCTTTGTGAAGTTGAGGTGCGTGAAAACATTTGAATTCACCAACTTGTTGGTTGCTATCTCTTCTGATTGGTATGGACTAATATGTATTTACTTTTGCAGGTCTTCAAATACAGCAAACATTGCAGAGTTTGTGACAAATGTGTGGACAGTTTTGATCATCACTGCAGGGTATTAAAAGGATTTGCCTGATTTGTTTCAGACCCTTCCATTGTATTTTAAATTTCTTATCATCTTTTGCTTATGGACTTGTGTTGTGTAGTGGATAAACAACTGCATTGGCAAGCGGAATTACAGAAAGTTCTTCAGCCTTATGGTATCAGCTATTTTTCTGGTAAGGTTGTGTTGATCTTTCTGTTTCTCTTTTCTGCCATTAGATGCTCATAACCGGCAGAGACTTTGTTTGTTCTTGATTTTGCAGCTCATTATGCAATGGTTAACTGGAATTTATGTGCTGGTGTTATGTCTACTCCGAAGGAACCAGTTTAATGCAGACATTGCCTTAAAGTTGGGAAGCAGCTTCTCGCTAGTTCCATTTGTTATAGTCGTTGTAAGTTATCTTCTTATACTTTTGATCATTTCCCTATTGTCTCCTGAATGTAAGATATGAATGTTTCTTGTCTCTTGCAGGGAGCTTGCACTCTATTAGCAATGCTGGCAACCCTACCGCTTCCTCAGCTCTTCTTCTTCCACATTCTTCTCATTAAAAAGGTTGCTTTCCAATGCTAAGGCACATGCCAAAAACTATTCTCTTACTAACCAATTTTCTTGAAACAGGGGATCATTACATACGACTACATAGTTGCACTTAGGGAACAAGAGCAAGAGCTTGAAGCTGGTGGAGGTCAACAAAGCCCTCAAATGTCAATGATCAGCTCATTCACTGGACTAAGCAGTGCAAGCTCCTTCAACGCATTTCACCGTGGAGCTTGGTGCACCCCACCTCGTTTATTTGTTGAGGATCAGGTTTCTTGTTTATTCATCAATGCCTTGTTTATTATAATTTTCTCTGACGTGTGTATGTGTTTCAGTGTGCAGTTTGATGTAGTTCCACCAGAGAATGCGTCTGTGAGTTCATATGGCAAGAAGACGGTAGTAGCTGAGGAACACGTCAAGAAGAAGACACAACCTGTGAAGATAAGTCCATGGACTCTAGCGCGTCTCAATGCAGAAGAAGTTTCAAAGGCAGCAGCAGAAGCAAGGAAGAAGTCCAAGATCATCCAGCCTGTGGCTAGACGTGAAAACCCTTTTCTTGGGATAGAAGCAAGCAGCAGTGGCCGTAGAATGTTCCCTGCAAAATCTGAAGCTGTTAATAGTAACAGGAAACAGAGAAGGCATCAGTCAAAGCGGATACGGTTACCAGCAGAACCGTTAATGAATGTTCAGAGTAGAGCTGGGCTAGCTCCTCTTCAGCTAGAAGCAAGAAGTGCGTTTCGGACAAACCGAGAGATGTCAGGGTCAGGTGGTGGTGTTATGATTACATCTTCACCAGAGAGCAGCTTAGAAGACTTACATGACATTCACCCTTTTAGAGTTTCGTCTGAAGCAGAGGATTCAATGCAACTCAATGGGTTTTCTTCAGCTGTTGGTTTGATGGGTCAACAGAGAGAAGAAGAAGAACAACAACAATCCATGATGATGTCATTGTCAAGGTCTACAAGTGATGGCTATGATGCATCTGGAGGTGAAGACAGTGATTAGGTTCCTTCTAGAAACATCCACAAATCAAGATGAGAAGTAATCACACTCTAGTTTTGGCTTTTAAGAGTTGAGAATGCTTGAGGTGGATGGTCACATTCAAATGGATTGATCATACATAGATTAAAATCCTACCAATATCATCTTTTGTATAAGGTAGGTTAGGTTTGGACATTCGAGTCTTGATCAGTTTTTATCGGGTCTCCTCTCCATTTTTGGAACCCGTTTAATATCCGAAAATTTTCGTATATAATTTTGTTCGGTATCTAGTAACGAAAAGTGTATGAATTATCCAAAAATAAACATGAATAGCCGAGAAAAAGAACTAAAAATATATATATCTCTAAAGATTCAAGATGTTACCTAATAGAGGGGTCATATAGGAAAAGATTCAATCTCGATCAATACACAAAACATATGACAAAAACTTGAAACTAGTGTCGGCCCTAAGCATGGGGATCTAGAAGTGAAAAGGGTATAATCTGCTGAGCATATTGGCCCAATGACCCATCGAACCAACACTATGAACCCGAGTGGAACGCTGGGCTCACTCAACCCAGCAAATCAACGTTTATATTTCATAGAAGACTGAAACTTAAAAGGAAGACAGTCTGGACTAACAGGTGTGAACCTAGCTAGCAGCATAAATGTAGCACCAGAGTTTTAGGAAACAGTAATGTCAAATGTGAACTACTGGATCATAGTGTGAAGTCGACCATGATGGGATTGGATCATGTTGATGTAGTTTGATGGGATATTTTATATACAGACGACACGCCATGATTCTATCTCTGGCCACAAAAACTACCTATCGATTATGTTGGCTCCATTTTTTTCTTTCGTATTTACTGGTATTCATGAATCTCAGAAACAAAAGTTTAAGAATAGTTCGTGTAGTCTAGACTGTCTATTGTTTAAGAATTTTTCATAATTTGACAATAGAGAAGGATATGAACTTTTCAAATGATAAATCTTTAAGGGGGGTATACTCAATATAGGGGTTTGAAGTTATTTGATATTTTAAGCAAGGAAAAAAGTATTTTGATTTTAATAAACTTTTAAATAATTTTAGATAAATTATAGAATTTAAATATTTTTTGTTAAATTACTCCAGAAATCTCAGTTAAAACCATGAGATTGAGATTTTTTGTCAACCAATAGAAAACATTTTAAATTCGCAATTAAAAATATTTTCAGTAACATCGGATTTCATAATATATGTTCTAATCAATCATGTGAAGTCAAATATTAATGGAGTTTATTCAACTGAGAGTTTGAGATGTATTAAAATTACAAATTTACTGTTATAATAAAATCAAGTGTAAAATATGATCCACTTATAACATTCTAACAGTATTGACTAGTTACAATCTACCTACCGTATATTCTTTTCCATCTGTATAGCATTGGTTTTTAACAGTTCAAATGCATACATAGTGGTTAACATAGAGGGACATTTTTGTTTATAACTAACCTGCATAGCAGCATAGACAAGAACAAGGATTTGACAATACAGGCAGTTTATTCAAGATGTGTGTTGCAGTTTGGTAAAATATGATTTTTGTTAACTTTATCCCAAAAGAAAAACTTAAGCCAAAATAGTTGAAAGTAACTTTTATTGGAGTAATGGTCCCATGTTCTGCCTTTTTGAACTTGATAGTTAATTTGAATGTATAATTTTACACAGCGAGGACCATCCAATGCCTAATTTGTTCTTATTATCTTATAACATCTTCTTCTTTTTTGATAAGCAACAAAAAATATAACACCATATAATTAAAAAGAGAAAACTGAGACAGATTGGTTGGTACTAGTTCTCTCACTTCTCTGAAAATATTAAGTTCCCGAGAACTGGAAAGGATGCAAAGAAAACCAAAAAGATGTTTATAGTTGATTATTTTCATATTCTTTATTTCTTTACCCTTTACATATTTTGTGACAACTCATAAACACAGACTCTTTTATTCCTCTTTTTGTTCTCACACTCTTCATTTTTTTCATTGTTATAAAAATCATGTGTTCTGTCTTTGGTCCTTTCTGCTGTTACTGTTTGGAAAATTAATAGTATCCTTTTTTGTTATAGCTTCTTCTGCTGCTGCTACTCTCTGCCCATTCATTAACTTCACTTTCATCCAACTTGCAAACTATTCATTTTCACCTCTTACTCTTTTGTCCTTTCTCTCTTTTCTTTTTGGGACTTTCACCTTTCCACACTCCCAAACCTTTATTTATTTCAGAGCATTTAATTTTGGTATTTTCAGTTTTAATTCCAAAAAAAATAATTGTTTCTCTTGAATCATGACACTTTGAACTTAAATGAAAAAGACGATAATTTGGTCTTTGACTCGAGTCCCTACAGATTGCAATTCTTATAGTTTTCCGAGTGCTTGGTTGAATTTTTGGTCTTGATTTGATACTGAATGTGATTAAATTATGGTTGAAGTCTTGGTGTTGATGATATTTTCCTCATTTCGATATTATTGAAACGTTCCAAAAAAACAAAAGCTGACATTCATAAAGTTATTTTGGTTGTAATTGTAAAAACTTAAATGATCAACGTCAAGAAGCATGCAAACAAATAAAAACAGCAAAAAGAACTTTAAATTTATTTTGTTCTTTTTAGGAATGAGTTACGTAAAAAAAAAGTAGAACTCGCTGTTTGTGCTTTTTGAAGTTCAATAATTGGTAACATGTGACGAACTGAAACGTAACCGATAGCATTTTTATAATAAATCAACAGTAAAACATGAGATTCTTAACATTATCACTTAGTTTAGGTAATGGAATCGTCTTAGGAGGACCTACTCGAGAGACACAAGATGGATTCATGGACCCTCCACTAGTTAATTCAGATGATCTCTCGATGTATAGCCTTCCTCTGTACGCCGCGAGGTGAGCGTAATAAGCCGGTGGCACGATAGAAACAGGTTTCGTGCACCTCACGAAAGTGTAACACAAGTTATACACAAGTCTCTGTAACTCATCCGAAGTAAACTCGTTTTCGTCCCAAAGGATGTGGTAATGCGTTGGCCTGCTCGTGCCCTTCACTCCCAAGTGGCTACAGAGATAGAAATCAAACTCTTTCGGATGAGTTATCACCGTATCAACCACCGTTCCTGGAGGTATGTTCTCGTGGTGGCAGACAGGATCGCGCCGAAACAGCCTCGTGTGGTGTCTTTTCTGGACCACGGCGAAAGTGATGGTCGGGTTGTAATGGTCGAAGTTAGAACAAGCGGCTTTGATGGATTGTAGCTCTTCTTGTAAGACTTTCTTGAACTGTGTCTCGCTCACACCGTCTCTGAAAAATATGATCCGGTTCGGAAGCTTCTTTAGGGCTTTGTGGAAATCTTCAAGAAGTTCCTTGACCATCACGTCAAGATCTTGAATGATCTCTTGCCTATGAGTCTGAGACCTCATTCTCGAGACGTACCGGTTAGCTTCAGGCCAGTTTATGCTTCCGACCACAGCCGCAACAGAAGGGCTGCAATCATCAAACGGATGAGGATGCGTTACATCAGCTCCCATGAAGATCACCGGCTCGTCGAGTCTAAACAATCTAGGGATGTGAGAAGGTATTGAGTTGTAGAGCTCGGACATGGTTCCACCGATCTTGGCATTTATCTTGAGAGCCAAGTTTGAAACAAACTGAGAGTTAAGCTTAGTGATGTTAGGGTATAAGCAGCACTGCGTCACAACGCCAATCTTTGTCTCTGCTATCCTTTTTAAATCTCCATACCCTTTGTGTTTCCTCTCCATTACACAGATAATCAGCTGGAGATTGCTTGATGCTGCTCTTTGAATCTCCTTAAGCTTCAACTCGAGAAGAGAAACGTTGTTGAGTATGTGTGACGGTTCAAAGAAGGTTGTGCTCGTTGTGTTCTTGCTTAGGAAGACTCCCAAATGCTCACATTTTTGAGTTAGCTCGTGTATGAACTTTGGAACGGTAGATTTCTGATCAGAGCTGCCTCCAATACTCATCAAAGCCCATCGAGTTCCTTTAACTACAAGGCTCCTTGGCCTGTCAAGTTTCAGCTTTGGAGGTTGGAGTACTCTTCCTTTCAGCAATGTCATCTCTCTAGAGACCTCCAAGTTGAACTCTCTCGTTTGTTTCCCACTGTTAAAAAACATAAGCAAAAGATTAAACCCTTACTGATGTTTAGGAAACAAAGTAACAAAGATTAATTGAGTTTACCTTGATGGACCGACAGGTCCTGACATGACTTTATCAATAGTATCTTTCCTTTCATTAGGTCTTTGACAACCCATTTGCATAATCTTTGCAGTTTGATCATCTGAAAGCTTCCCAAGAAACTTTTGTCCTTCACATATCACACACAGCTCCATAGGAAGGTAACAAGGTCTTGTCCTACTAATCTGAAGACACGGCAAGCTCTTGAACTGAATCTCATAACCATAATGATCTTTGAAGTAACTCATAACCCTTAGCTGCTTCCCATCTCTATCCTGAAACCATAAGCTCTCAGTGATCTCTTCTGTTAATCCGAAAACGCGGTACCTTTGAACAGTTTCCCTATGGCAAACAAAGACTCTTATGTTCTTAAGAGCTTTCTCCACTTCTCTCCTCTCTTCCAAGCTAAGCTCTCTGCCTTTGTTCCTAGAGAGATCCTTGAGAAACTCTAGCTTCTTCTGCAAGTAAGCTATTACCCCAATGCTTTCATGGAATGCTGCTATTGAGAGGTCTATGTTTAGGGCTAAACCTTGCTGAGTCTGTCTAAGGCTCTGGAAAAAGCCTCTGAGTCCAACGGATCCTCCTCCAATCTCCTTGGACCCACCCATGGAGCTTGAGTAAAAAGATCTTCCAATGGATGTACATTTCTCAGTTGGATTCTCTCTCAAGATCACATCAAGAGCATGAATGTATTCTTGAGGCAGAGGAGTCCAGCTTTCACTCTGTTTCTTTCCATCAAACTTGGAGACAAGCCTCATGCTAACCCTAAACAGTTTATCAACCTTCTTCTGAGGTTGCTTCTCACGCAAGTCACCACCACACTTCATCAAAGTCTTGCAGGTTTGGATAGGGAGGTTAACAAAGAACTCGAGCTTATCTTCTTGAAACTCCACGGGGCTGTACATGTTTTGCCTACCATCAAATGCTGGAACAGAACCTGAGAAGCTATCTTTCCCTTCTGTCTCCACGAGCTTCTGTTTGATCATCCGAGCGATTTCTTTTGAAGGATGTGGAGTGATGTCAACGTTGTAATGGTAAATCTTCTGTGAAGGATCAAACTTGACAAGAAAATGGTTGGCGAGAAGGTAGATGACAGAGCCTTCTTGACCACCAGAGTCAGGTCTTTTAGCAACCACTAATGCTGCTTCTGTTGACCCACTGATCACTTTGATGTTTCTAATGTTGTCTTTATGTTCAAAAACTTGCTTCTTCTGCTTTCTCTCCACAACTGTTTATTACAGATATGGTGAAGAAGGTGAGTCAAAGTCAAATAAGACTTTAATTTTGGTTTATTTCAACAAAAAAAAGTGCAACTAAATTAGTACAGTATTTATAAGCAGACAGAGTGTTTCTTTCTATGTAAAAGTTTTCAGACATTAACACACAAAAGAACATTCAAGAAAAAAAGTGATTATTATTATTGTAGTACAAAGAGAGGAGGAGGACCATATTGACATTTAAGTATTATAGTGTGGGGAAACGGAGTTAGCCTTGAAAACCTCGTCCAATAAGAAAATATAAAATAAAATAATAATAATCTGGAGAACATAGTTCTTGGAGAAAACCCTTCAGACAAAAGAACCTACAAACATGCAAGAAAGTAGCTAAAAAGAGAGAATGATGGTGTGGTCACCTGGAGGAAGAGAGAGCGGTTTGGAGATTGAGTTGAAGAATCTTTGGTCAGGAGGAGGAAGAGGAAGTAATGGAGGAGAAGGATGAAAAGGGAGAGGAGGAAGAGGAAGAGGAAGAGTGTTGTGGAACTGAGAGTAGAAGCAGTAGTAGTAGTAGTAGTGGCTAGAATGGATACTGGTGGATAACAGGTTGAGACTTTGGTGGGGAGAAGAGGAAGGAAAAAGAAGAGGGTTTGTGTGAACATGGTGAAAAGGAGGAGGAGGCTTGTGGAGAAGAGGAGTTCTTGATTTGGAGTTGCGGATGTGTTTGTTAGTGTGATGATTCTTGGTTTTTTCTTCCATCGATGAAGAAAACTGAAGAGAGAGAGAGAGAGAGACCTTTGAGGAAAAGCAAAAGAGAGAGAGAGAGAGAGAGAGAGAGAGAGAGAGAGAGAGAGAGAGAGAGAGGGAAGAGAAGGTGTGGTACTCTTTTATTATCAGATAGACAGAAAGGGTGTGTCTGGTTTTTGTTCAGGGAAAGGTCAAAGTGTCTTCCTCTGTTATCTTTTTCTGCCCTGTCTCATTAAAAAAATGTTTCTATTTATGATGTCAGAAATACGCTCAAATTGTTCTTAAACAAAAAAAATTATGAAAAGAGCCAACAGAAAAGTCTTCTTTTTTTTTTTAAGTTAGGAATTTTTGGTTGCAACTAAAATCTTAACTAAATCTATAAACATACTAGTATGTGTTTGAATTGTATGACGAAAAAAAACGAAGTAGTTTTGGTAGTAATAGAACAGTTTTTGATAACGATTTTGTATGCACACACAGGTCAGAGTTATTGATTGAGGTATAGTATACTGTATATCAGTCTCACTCGAAAACATAATTTATATGTAACGAATTTGAAAAGAAAAAATAAACAAAGTTGTTTGGTTGATTTGAGAAATTTTGAGAACGGTTGAATTTCTTCTGATTCTCGTTGATTGCTGAGAGCGGCTTTAGATTTTCGAGGATTTTGAATCCGAGCTAATGGAACGTGCCAGGATATGGATTGAGCAAAACTAGTTAAGAGTAAGTTGATTTGAGAAATTTTGTTGTCAAAGGTTGTAATCCAATTCCTTACTCTCCTTTCGGGTTAAAATAAAAGTTGTTTGGTGTAAATCTACCGATTATATTAGAAAGTGATATGGTTTTCCAACGGGTAAATGATTAGATAGGCCTATAGTTTCGTAAACCCAAAGTTGCACACATGTTTTTTTACTACGAAAATTGACCAATACACTCATTAAAATCGAGTTATGGGGACCATTCTATTTAATTATTTATTCTTGGTACTATTTTCTTGGTACAGTACTTCATTAATAATATAGACACTTTGGACTCTTTCACCAATACACAATACACATATTTTCCAAAAATCTTTTTATATAAAAACAATTTACATGTTTTTCGAGGTCCATGCAAAATTATAGCCAGATAACAATAACACATTGTCGCAACAAAAATTAATCGACCATCTTTTAAGAAAAAAAAATGGAAACACTATCAGAAGTTAGATTAATGAATCTTACTATTCATATTTTATTTTCACAACTATGCAATAGTATTATTACATGAAAGCAACTAGTTTCAAGTGCCTTTGGCTTTTTTTCATTTTGATGGTGACCAAAACCCATCCCACAATTATATAGGTCCCACTAATTTTATCTCCTTGAATAATTGTTTATCTTCAAAGACCTAACGATAAACAGTGGTATTAAAACATCATTTCAATATCGATATTTATGTTTTGAATGATATCTGTATCAATTTTTGTTGGTGCCGTAATAATGAAGTAACGCTTAAAGAGAAATAGAGACTCGATGGATTTTAGATGGAAACTTTTTAGTATATATGGTCAGATTCAAAGAGTTTCTTTTGTGTAATGGAACACTAAAGATTATGACTGGGACCAAAGAGATTTGGTCAAAGCTAAAAGTTCCCTACAAACCCATTGTTTTGGCCTAAATTTGCTCCACTTCTAATCCAAATAGCTACCTCTAATCAATTAATTAATTATTATTATATAGTTTTGGCTTTAACTTTTCTATAAAACTATCTGGTAAGTGACTAAGAAATAAAATAAACTATTTTGTAACCAAGGCCGTAAATCCGATGATTTATTTATTCGGGGTTGTTTGCTAAACTAAAGAAACTAAAAATAGAATAAAAAGTAAAAATTATATAAATTTATTTTATCTGCGGTATATTTTCACTTTTTTATATGAAGATTTGTTGCTAATATAATTAAAACACTTGATGAAAAATACGATGCTGATTTATAATAGTGTGAACTGTTTTACTCTAAATTGCAGGTTTACCAGTCAAAATATTTGTTATCTCAAAGCATTTTGTTGTCTATTATCTCAAAAGGAGTACTAAATAACTGCACCTAAATTTTATTTTTTAATAAATAAAATAGAATTATGGGAATGTTGTGATGTCGACGGGGAAAATATGTTTAACGTGACCCTAAACCTATAACTAATCAATTAAAAATACTCAACTTAAAATTACAAATGTTGCTCTTCTATTTTCTTTGGTGTTTTTATCGAAAATCATAATTCCACTGTTAGACGCCTCCGCTGGTACAGTTCAGGACAAAAAAAAATAGAACTAATTACCAAAATTAAAATTAATAGTAAAACTCAAAGATCAAGGTCCAATCGCTCTAACCAATATCAGATGACCCGTCATTCCATTTACCAATATTTGATTTGGACAAGAGCCGATAAAGATGGTGTAACGTTACATAATCAGATTATCTCTGGAGACCTATTTCTATGAAAACAAATTATCTTTGCAACTATTTTCTTTATATATGTTTTATATTTCTCAGATAAGATAAAATTATTTAGGGTTTAACCCTTGAGTCAATTCCCATCCAAATTATGTTTGCCAAAGAAAACAAAATACTACTCTTGTTTTAGTTTTAGTATTAACCTGCTAAGAGACATGATTGGGACACAAGTAATCATCGTTTTGTATAAAGTGAAAGCATAATTATTGCTTGTTTTACGTCGTGATTACTAGGTTTAGAAACATAGTGTAATGTTAGTCCTGTTATTAGTCAATACAATATTATTAAACATGTTGATTACCTCCCCCCACCCCCCCCCCCCCCCCCCCTTCTCTCTTTAATGGTGAACACAAGAATATACAGCTCATTTTTTTTTTGAAACACAAAAACTTTTTTTTTTTTTGAAACACCTACAGCTCGTTTATGATATCGAGTTTCTATATGTCTCTAATGTTTTGAGGTGCTAAGTGAAGTATATATGCGCACATGTGTGTACAAATAAAAGCTTATATAGAAGAAATCAAACCTCAGTTAAGGAGTGGAAGAGAAAAGAGGACTAATGAGGCTAGATATCTTGGTATACTGACCAAGTTATTGTAAAACTGAGCCATTCTTGGATCGTTTTGATCTCCCTTGTCTCCTTGGATCGTTTTGATCTCCCTTGTCTCTCTTTGTTAACACTTAAGGAGCCGCAACACACCGAGAATTAGTTCCATATACATTCCTGGATCGCTCAGATATACCCACTATAGTACTATAAACTATAGAGGTTAAGACTATTCACTGAATCCATGTGTATGAGCCTAACTTGGATGAGACCACTGACAAGAGCAAGGTGGTGTTGACGGCCATGTCAAGAAGAATGAGGAGGAACAAATGGATCGTAGCTCTAATTCTCGCAATCATCTAATATACGCAGCAATTTGTGTACAAAGATTATGTAAATTAATGGCTTGAACTTCTCTCTCTCTCTCTCCCCACTTGTATGACCCAAAATGTGTTATGATTACATATAACTATTAGAAGAGGTACATACATCTGCAAAAAGTACGTTATTCTTATGACTCTTTAGGAGGACAATCAAACTTCAGTCCCTTTACATGGATACAACATGAAAGCTACGATTTTGAGCCTGTGCGAATCAAATATGATTAATATGTTAACATCTCCCAGGAATGGGCAGCCAAAGAGATCGTATTTTTAACAAAACTTAAAACGGAACTAAAAGACATTCTTAGAGGAGAGACAAATCTTGAGACACAGTTCCATAATGGGCCGAGTTCCACGGCCTCCATACTATAAGATAGGCAGCTAAAATAGAAGACAGCACTTAGCATTGTATCAACAAACACCACAAATGAAAACATCACCACAAGAAATGGACCTTCCCATACCCTAGAAGACCCATCTCCAATCCATAACTCAAAATTTTTAGTCTATGCTCAAACAAGCCTTCCACAAACGTCAACCTATCGTTGACCCTAGAAATGTCAACAAACCAACCTTAGTCTGCCCTTTGATTATATCATTTGCTCTCACCAACGCTCGTGCGCCCGCAATATCTTCAAGAATCGAGATAACAATTGTTGTGTTGCATATAATAATAACGTTAATTAGCAAACACTACCGAGAACCCTAAATCAACAAAGATGGCTCCATAAGCACTGAAGTCAGGAGATAATCCAAGAACAAAGAATGAGCTACAGACAGCGACGAGGAAGAGTTGTATAAATTCTCCACTACGTGAATATTTTTCTTGGCCTCATCAGAATATATTATCCTCATCATCATAATTCATAAGTTATGATTCATCATAACATATGTCTTTATATTTTGAAGTTGTGTGATTTGTGTCTTCAGCCTAAAAAGCATCGCCTCTTGTTATTTTGTTTAGAACTCATAACATGATTTTCACTACTCCAATTATTTATAACACGATCTTGGTAGTCATCGTCATAATTTTGATTTTCCCCCTTCTTTCTTACTTTAGGCTGGAATGTACATTACCATCTTTAAGTAATCAAATAATCAGATTCAGGAAACGTGTGTTCAATCTGAACCCAGCGTCTGTAGTTCTTGAAAAATGTAATAAACAATCATTTAATCGTCCAATTACGGAGTGGTAATAACTAATAACACTTTTAGATAAGAGCAGAGAGTTATTAGTGACATCTAATTAATATTTTTATCATAAATCCACCGTGGCGCGTGGGTGTATGCCCTCCACAATCCTTATCCTGAATGACTTTGAACGACACGTCATCAAGGACAGACAAAGTGGACCTCCAAGCCTTATTCTGTGCCACGCTTATTTTCCAAAATATGACAAAGAAAGGTCACACTCTTGTTTTTTTTTTTTTTTTTTTTTTTTTTTGACTTGGGGGTATCCCAGGCCCATGGAGAAGCCCAGACTAATCCCCAAGGGGAGGTGCAGCCCACGGATAGACCCTCTCTCCGGGTATTCAAATGGGCCCTAAAGCATGGGCTCATATCCGTGTTGGGTGACCAGGATAATTGTGACTTAGTTTCGCGCAGCAGGTGGATCGAACCTGAAACATGTTGGTGTCTCAGCCCCGGCTCCTCACCACTCGACCACAGTCACCCGGTCTTGTTCTTTCTTTTTGGTGTATAACAAATTCTCTAGTACTTCGTCTTTGGAATTGCCGAATTGGATTCATATAATTATCAGTTTTGTTCCTGAAAAATAAATAATATTTAATTATAATTAATTATCTAGAATTTTTTTAAATCACTTGTTTTTCAGCAGTCACATTATACAAGATTGAACGGGATAAGATATGTTAACCCTTCTACTTTTTAATCAACAACAAAAAGGATAACCCATCAACTTTTAGATATAAACTAGGGGGTTGTCCGCGCTTCGCGCGGATTTATTAGTTAGTTGTTGTGTGTATGTTTGATCTGGTTGTTCCGACTACGTGTATATTGATGTATAAGGTTGTGTTAACTGTGGGGGTGGTATGGATAATGTATAGTTGGGAGTAGGCCAGGGCAAAATAACCGGAACTGAAGAACCGAACCGAAATACCCGAAACCAGAACCGGACCAATATCGTCAAATACCCGAACGGTTCCTATATTTTTATATCCGAAATAATCAAACCGAACCAAAACCGAACCGAGAACCGAACGGATACCCGAATATATAAAAATATTCATTATATATACATATAACATCACTAAATATATATTTTTAATTTAAAATTCTATTAAAATATCTAAAAATAGTTGAGTATAACCAAATTATTATAAAGTATCCAAACTACCCGAAAGTATCTGAAACTATCCGGATAGTTTTATCCGAAATATCCAAAGTAATCCAAGATATCCAAATTTTTTATCTAAATCATCCTAATTATTTGATACTTTACCTTAAATAACCGATATTTTATCCAAATTATCCGAACTACCCAAACTATCCGAACCCGAACCGGATCCAAATGAGAACCAAACTTTTTCCGGATATTTTCCGGTTCCTGCATTTACTATCCAAACCGAACCCGAAACTACCCGAACTGAACCGAATCGAAAATAGGTCAAGTACTAAATGGATCCTCTAGCCCCTATCCGAACTATCCAAAACCCGAAATACCCAAACCGAACCGAACCGATACCCGAAATGCCCAGGCCTAGTTGGGAGTTTGAAATCTTGTTAGTGGTATAGCTTTTGCGTTTTGTTCTTTTCTTCTTTTTGTGATTTGAAATGGGCCTTGTGTTATAAAAAAATAATTTATTATTGCTATAATAATATTTGGTTGAAGACATTTTTTTACTATATTCTGTTAGACTCTAGTATAAGTTTCATTATTAGATTTAGTTGTATTTTTAATCGGCCATGTTGCTTGCCTTTAAAATTTTTATATTGAACGTGTATAAATTCTAAAAAATTGAAAATTAAAGGCGTATTATTGAGAAGTCATCAATATGATTTTAATGTATGTATACGTAAACACAAATCATAAATGTAGAATCATTAGCCAGTATATCTGTGTTTACAGACCATTGTAAATTTGAATGATGATACTAAATTTTGTATTTGATTTTTCATAACTTTTTTGCCAAGTTTTTTAAATTTGCGAAATGATTTATATAGAGTAAGATTGGACCAAGTTTTTTTCTTAAGAATCTAAACCTCTACCGAGAAATGTAACCGGTAAAGATAGTTCCAATAATTTAAAGTAAATGGGAGGAGTCTTAAATGAAACCAAGATTGAAAAATAATCCGTATCTATGGGTTTTGTATTGTTGATGAACTCAATTGCAGGAAGGTAAATGTTGTGATCAAAATGAAGAAACTGGGTGAGGGGAGTGTGTGGTGGGGATAGAGTAGCCATTCCTATCTGTTACTTCCTTCTTCATACGCACCTGCAGTGTGTTTTTTTGGTTAATCTATTTGACCTTTTTGGCTGCGAGATTATATAACCCATATATTTCAAGTAAACGTAAGTCAGAACGTCTGCTGTTCTGTTTTGAATAATGTTCAAGCGTTTTTTTTTGTTTTCCAGGGCAGTTGCTACACGTTGTTACATTTTAATGTTAAAACGTTGAAGTTTTTATTTGTCTATATTTATTACGAATGGGAACTTTGTTAACGGATGAGTAAATAAACGACATATAGTGAGTTGTTTCTATGATCGCCGGGTTAGAGGGTTGAGTAATTAAGGCACGCGACCTATTACTGGCGTCGTTATGTGAAGCTCATATGTTTGTAAAATAAAATGGTTTATCCGTTCATTTGATTGGCATAGGTGGTTTAAGCTAAGTATTAAAAAATCTGATTAGGATTATGAAAGTAAATAACCTTTTTTAGAGTTTGGGATTAAAACAAAAGAGGAATTTTAAGTCACATCACACTTGTTCAGCCTATTAGAAATGAAACATGTTCTTCAATCCACATTACGTGTATGTGGATCGCAACTATTGAGCATGAAGCTGTGGTCTGTGGACTACCCCACATCACCATTTGAAGATATTATGTGAAAGCAGTAAGAAATCAATTATTATATCCCAGTTTGTGACACGAGATGTGGAAAAATAGTTTGGGCCGCAATATGTTATAAGCAGTTAGAGAAAATCTTATTGGATGAGTAATGTCTGGTGTATGTCAATCGAAACAAACATCAAGTCTAAAGTAAAATGAAGCATATAATACTGAACAACCAAAACACGTGCTGTATGCTTAAATTTTAATATGTGCAGACTTTTATAATTATTATTCGTTAACCTTAATTTTTCATACTTCCTCAAGACTTGAGTTTACTTTCTGGCCACATGAGTTTCTGGAAGACCAACCCACAAAATTAATTGGGCTCGGATATATGTTGCAATAGTTTACTTTTGGGCTGGAGAATATGCTAAATGACATGTCATATTGATTGGTCCTAAATATTTTAAGTGAAATGGACACTCTTAGAAGCCACAAAATTAGTTCCTTTTATATAGTAGGATTCAATAAAATGATAGTTTTAAAATATGACTTAGATCGTGAATTTTTTTCAAACAAAAAGTATATTAATTAAAATTTTGCAGAACTAGAGGGAATCAAACTAATTTACAAGAAAAGAAAGTAAAAATAAACACTAAAGTATGTATGTAGTATGCATGCAGTGCAATATGGAAGCCCTGTACCCCCCCCCCCCCCCCCCCCCCATAAAGTTGGGTGTTGATGTATCTTTTGTCATTACATAAACTATGTAGTGCAGATAATAATAACGTTGTACATGACTTTTGATTGCTGGCTTATATAATATGGATAGGGTAGACAAAGATAGGATCTGAAAGCATCTGAAAGCAATGAAGATGAATGAAGAACGAATATTTGGAGAAATTGAACAAAGGAATATACTTCTGCTTGAAGTGGAGATTCGACTAAATACTAATACTAGAGCACAATGCAACCAAACAAATCAGTGGTCAAGCAGACTCAATTATATGACATACTCGTTTCGTTTCTAAAAGATCCATATTTTAAAATTTTCACATTTTTTAATAAAACATATTAAAACTTAGCTATAAATGCATAGTTTTTTGTAATTTATATTTTTTATATTTTTAAACCAATAAAATTTTTAAAAATGCAATTAATATTCTTAAACTTCACAATTTCTTATTATTAGTTGACAAAAAATACAATAAAAATATATATTTTTTTTTTTTGAAACAAAAATTTTCTCTAGAATATGGATCTTTTAGGAATAGAGGAAGTAACTCATATATCTCTACCCTTTACAATAAATGTTCCATAGAAGTAAATACTGAATTCATTACCATATAACATAATTATTTAGGGTCAACTTAATTATTCTTTTAAAGATCACATGATTATCATGAAACAAAACATTATTTAACTCAAATTCCTTTTTAAGCTGTTTAACCGTGACTGCTCTCGATGACCATTTCAAATTTTTATATAGTCCCAATATTATAGGGAAGAAAAGCAATAGGCGACTAGAGATAATGGATAGGACATTCCTAGGAAGATATTAGTTATATTTAAATGGCAATGTACCAACCAATAAGAAAGAAGTGACGCACACTAAACGACGTAAAGCTCAAGCATATAAACCCAACCTTCTCGCCTTTAACATTTCATAAACCTTGAAAACATCAAACACAAAAGAAAAAAAAACACACTTCCTGTTTCATTAGATTCTTCTAGTTGTCCTAAGATCATGGAAATAAACTCCAATAAGGCTGCAATAAGGCTGCTTCTGCAATAAGGCTGCTTCTGCAATCGCAGATAGTGTCATAAGTGGCCAAAGGTTCCATTCTTATGTGTCTTCTGGTGGGCCTCGGTGGTTGGCGATGATGCTTGATGAAGAAGCAACCTCTTCTTAAGCTCTTACAACATTAGTGTACTCGGAGACTTCTTTCATTGTGGAAGAAGGTTACTAAATCTCTCTTTTCTCACTCACGTTGAGTTTGTGTTCTATGGGACCTACTGGTTTCCAATTTGTTATGGTTTTTCTTTTGGTTGTTGTCTCAAACCTCGTATGGGGTAAAACTCGTTTTAAATTACTCAATGACAAAAAAAAAAAAACTCCAATTCTACTACACTCCCTCCAGGATTCAGATTTCATCCAACCGATGAAGAGCTCATCGTTCACTATCTCCGAAACCAGACCATGTCCAAGCCATGCCCTGTCTCCATCATCCCAGAAGTAGATATCTACAAGTTCGACCCATGGCAATTACCCGGTTCGACCCGGTTATTCTATATTCTCAGTTGTAGATTTCTGGCTTTGGCTTTGATGTTAACTCTCTTTTACTTGCTTACAGATTTAACAGAGTTTGGAGAAAACGAATGGTATTTCTTCAGCCCGAGAGAGAGAAAGTATCCGAACGGAGTCCGGCCAAACCGGGCCGCTGTTTCGGGTTATTGGAAAGCAACCGGTACAGACAAAGCAATTCACAGTGGTTCGAGTAACGTGGGTGTCAAGAAAGCTCTCGTTTTCTACAAAGGCCGACCTCCCAAAGGGATCAAAACTGACTGGATCATGCACGAGTACCGTCTCCACGATTCACGTAAAGCATCAACCAAACTTAAGGGTTCAATGAGGGTAAGGAGAGAGAACTGAACAACAACAACAACTCATGTGTTTATTTTATAACTTGCTTCCTGAAAATGTTGTTTTTCCTTTGCAGTTAGATGAATGGGTACTATGTAGGATATACAAGAAGAGAGGAGCAGGGAAGCTTCTAGATGAAAAGGAGGGTTTCATGGATGATGTGCAAATCGACGAGACGTTAGCAGCTGTTACAAACGAAGCAGATAGAAGAAATGAGGAAGAGATAATGATGATGACGTCGACAAAACTTCCAAGAACGTGTTCGCTTGCTCATTTGCTAGAAATGGATTACATGGGACCCATCTCTCACATTTTAACACCGTTCGATCTTCAACATTTTGATTTGAACGGCATGAACGAGTCTGGATGGTTTGGTGATCTACAGGTTAACCAAGACGAGATCTTGAACCATCATCGTCAGGCTAGTATGTTCCAGTTTTAGTGGTGAAAAGAGATCTTGGAAAGTTAATTTGGTACATGAAAATTGTAAAAAAGACCCATATGAATGTGAAATGAAAACATGTTTAATTATAAAATGAAGCTGTTTCAGCGTATGATAGGCGGAGTCATGGAGTTTTTTTACATTATACTAACTTTTTTTGATCACTAACATTATATTAACTAATAAACAAAAACTATTTTGTATTATTTGATGATTGAAAAGGATATAAAGAGAGATTAAGATTACGTTAGCTAGGAACGACAAAAGTCGATGACGTGTGGATGAACCTGCGCCAGATGCATTGCATTTGGTTCGTACTTATCTTTGTCGTTTATTTTAGACAACGAATGTAACTTGTCATCATCGTACTTTAAACCGCACACTTTGATTCAGTCTGCGCAGACTCAAACCATAATGGATAGAAAGGCACATATCATAAAATTGTGGGTCCTTTTGGCTGATTTCAGCTTTGACCGGTTTTGATGTACCAAAATACATTTACAAAAACCAAAACACCAAGACTCTTAAAGTTGACAAAAAGAAAAGAAAAGAAAGAACACACTAAAAGTGAACCATTTCTACAAAAGATTGTTAGACTGCTCACAAACATAGGCTGATCACGAAGAGATCAATATCTCGAATCTTTAATATCCTTATTGTTTAGATTCAAAGCTTATCAGAGGGTTGATTGGCAAGTGCTCTAAAAATACTGTAGAATCTTTTTACACCCCAAATTATTTTTAAAGCATAAAATATTTTTCAAAGGTATAGATTTTTTTTCATATTTCTTTATTTTTCAAAGGTATAGATTTTTTTTTCATATTTCTTTATTTTTGGTTGTATAAAACAATAGATCTAGAATACTTACTTTTGGCTTTAGAATTTTTTATTTTGAACCATGGCTTCAGAAATTTATATGTAAGTTATTAAATCTTTTCAAACCTAAAGCCAAAATCTTATATCAAAATTATTCACAACCACGACAAAAAAATCTATAGATACAACTCCTTCCAATCAACTCCAACCACTTTTCAAGTTAGATTAATGGAATATGATCTGCTTCTCATATCATATTAAATTTGAACTTTATAAAAATTATTACTTCATTAAGAATAGTATCCCAACTTGACAAATCACACAATCAATAAAACTAAATAGAATAGTGGCGACGAAAGCTACGATTGGAACGTGGTCCAGAGTAATGGAATCTTGAAGTTCATTGGAATATTAGGCCCATTAAAGCCCAAATCGTTTCCCCTGAGAGTGAATCAATTGCTGCGTTAAGCTGAGGCATCGTCGCGGTCATCATCAATTCATCATCGTCGTCGAACGTGGAGCTCAACTACTAAACCAGATCGACTCTGTTCTCGTCGGAATATCCTTACGGTTAACCGGCGTTACTCATCCACCTTTTCATTTCCGGTTCTTATCTGTTTGATCATATGCGTGGCTGCTCGTGTGTCGAGATTGTTAATGGAAGTTTCCAAGTGTGATTTAGAGTTGCATCAATTTCTTAGATATGATTCCGTCAGTGGACTCTTTATTTCGAATCACTTGTTGTTTAGATGAATGATGATACTCCAGCTGAACAAAAACGATATCAACAAGGTTTCAGATGAAATGGAGAGTCATAATAGTGTGAGGTAATCTTGGATTGTTCAGTTTGAGTCCATCACTAAAGTTTAATAGGTATGATCCTGAGCAATTGTTGGGATTGGAATATGCGATGAAGAAAAAGTATGGAGGATTGTTGCCTAAGAAGATTCCTTTGAAATCTATCTAAGGTAGCTTTAGTTTTCACCATTGATACATAGAAGTATTATTTTTTAATACTGTTATCTACCATGATACATTAGAGAAAGCTGATTCAGATGTATTCATGTTTCATTCAAGGGCCATGTGTGTTCTCTTTGTTTTCCTGCTACTGTCTCTTTCTATGTGGTGTGCGATTTTTACATAAGAGCACTTAAAGTAAGCAAAAAATAAAAGAAGAAGCTAATAGCTTGAATTTGCCATTTTTAATCAGCAAAAAGGGCATTTGGAAGCTCTCCGGCCAAAACTACAGGTTAAGTTGAAAGCTCTCTTTGTTTTCTCCACTTGTCTCTTTGTTATTAATATCTATCTGTTCACGCAACAGCCAACCCCGCACCAGCAACCAAGAGCAAGACGAATGGCTTTATCTTCAGGTGACGTTAATTTTTTAAAGATAAATGAACTCACAACCTTGTTTTCTTGATACCATTTGACATATATCAACTCAAGTCATTCAATGCATTTGTCTGAAATCAGACGCTGACGACAACGAACCTCTAGATGATCACCAATGTTGCGCATCAGCTGTTGAAAATACCAACTTGAAGGATGATGGAGGCAGCTATGCTGACGCAAAAGATAACATCAAATAGAGATCTCTTGGGGGAGCAAAACAAACAACATCACAAGGCCAATTTGCAAACCAAGTAATCCATCAAACTTCTTCTTAATGATTGATTCTTTACACAAATCAAGTAAATTAACTCATCTGAACAACCTTGCTTAGACATGAGGCCCAAGATTACAGTAATAGATCAAGTAGAGACTAAAGGGCCCTTGTGAGCTTACCCAGAAGTGGAGTCTCTCAAGCCTCAACCTTTTTGCGGGGTTGGTGGTGGAAGAAAAACTATGTAAGTCAACTTTTTAACCACTTTATAAAAAAATTTAAAAATTTAAAACTTGTGGTACTACATCAAAGATTGGCAGGGAGTCTCCCTTTTCATCTATACTATACATAAAGTTTTTTTAACACAAGAAAGACTTGACTTGAGAGTTGGATCTTTTTCATGGCTCTTTATCCTTCGCCTTTGCCTCGCAACTGGATACATGATGTCTTTCCAAGCTTCCACGGGGCAGATGTTCGCAAAAAAATTCTTAGTCACGTTCTCAAGGAGTTCAAAAGAAGGGGGATCGACACGTTCATCGATAATAACATAGAGAGGAGCAAGTCTATCGGTCCCAAACTCATAGAAGCTATCAGAGGCTCGAGAGTTGCGATCGTCTTGCTCTCAAAGAACTACGCGTCTTCCACATGGTGCCTGAACGAGTTGGTGGAGATTACCAAGTGCAGAAGAGAGTTTGGTCAAACAGTGATGCCCGTTTTCTATGAAGTCGATCCATCTGATGTGAAGAAGCAATCCGGAGAGTTCGGGAAAGTCTTTCAAGATATCTGTAACGGTAAAAAAGAGGAGGATACTAGGACATGGAGAGAAGCTTTGGTGGAAGTGGCCACAATAGCTGGAGAGCATTCGAGCAACTGGTTAGCCCTCTTAATCTCCATTAACTTTCTTGCAACTGCTTAGCCTTCATGACAGTGTAATGGATGCGTTCTTTATCTGACTCTGTTGCTAGGTGTAGTGAAGCGGAGATGATTGAAAAAATTGCGGCTGACATCTCAAACGTGTTGAATGATTCTGTTCCATCGAACTATTGTGATTCCTTAGTTGGGGTTGGAGCTCACATGGAAAAGATGAGGTCCTTGTTAAGCCTAGAATGTGATGAAGTGAGAATGGTAGGGATTTGGGGTCCTGCAGGAATTGGCAAGACAACCATCGCCAGGGCTTTATATGAAAATCTTTGTAGTAACTTCACCCATACAGCTTTCATGGAAAGTTTAAAAGGAGGTTATACTAGAAATTACCTCGAAAATTATGAGTACATGTTGCAGTTACAAGAACAGCTTTTGTCTAAGACATTCAGTCACAAGGAGTTGAAGATAGGTCACTTGGGAGTGGCACAAGAAAGATTGAAAAACAAGAAAGTGCTTATTGTTCTTGATGATGTGGATAGGTTAGTCCAACTAAACGCCATGGCAGACAAACCTGAATGGTTTGGTTGTGGAAGTCGAATTATCATTACAACGGAAGATCTAAATCTCTTAAAGGCACATGGGATCGATCATATTTACAAGGTGGATTATCCAATTGATGAAGAGGCACTTCAAATCTTCTGCACATATGCTTTTGGTCAAAACTCCCCTGAAGATGGTTTTGAGGAGCTTGCACTGGAAGTTACAAACCTTTCTGGGAAACTCCCATTGGGATTAAGTATAATGGGCTCCTACTTCCGGGGAATGTCCAAGCATGAGTGGATCAATGCACTACCAAGGTTAAGGAGTAGGCTTCCTGATGATATTAAGAGTATTTTAAGGTTTAGTTATGACGCATTATGCGATAAAGATAAAGAATTATTTCTTTATATAGCTTGCTTTTTCAATCTTAAAAGCATTGAGACACTAGAAGATCATCTTGAAGGGACATTCTTGAGCTTGAGTCATGGGCTTCACATCTTAGCTGAAAGATCTCTAATATCTCGCGAGTATGGATTTGTAAAAATGCATAGTCTGCTAGTACAACTAGGTAGAGATATTGTTCTTAGCCAATCTATGTATGAGCCTGGAAAACGTCAATTTTTGGTTGATGCTAAAGATATCTGTGAAGTTCTCGCTAATGAAACAGTAAGTTTTCACATTATTCCTTGTTGTTTTGTTCCCTGCAAACTAAATTCATTATTTTGACTAACCATCTTTGCTCTTATTTCATCTTTTGTCCTTTGCAGGGTAGTGAAAGTGTTGTGGGCATGGATCTTGACTTATCTGAGATCAACAGAGAATTTAATATAAGCGATATAACCTTCAAAAGAATGTGTAATCTCCAATTTTTAAGATTCTACTCAAGATTTGATGATAATGGTGACAGCAAATTACACTCTCCACAAAATCTGAAATACCTATCACTGAAACTTAGATTACTACATTGGGATTACTTTCCGGCCACATCTTTGCCTTCTAGGTTTAGTACAGAGTTCCTCGTCGAATTAAACATGCGTAACAGCAAGCTAAATAAGCTGTGGGAAGGAGTTCAAGTAAGTAACTATTTCTCAACTAAATTTTCGTTTTCTGTTGAGTATAAAATCTATTTTATAACTTTTATTCAAGCTTGGTCTCATGTTGTCTGAGCGTATTATTGTTAATGTTTTTTCACTACTAAACCGCATTTGCAATTTCCCTTGAATGATGTCTTTCTCTTTGTGTGGGCAGCCTCTTCAAAATCTCAGGTGGGTGGATTTGAGTCATTCCTCAGACATGAAGGAGCTTCCTGATCTGTCAACTGCCACTAATCTCTTGAGTTTGGATCTCAGTTATTGCACAAGTTTGATGGAACTACCCTTTTCAGTTGGGAATGCAACTAATCTCTTGATATTGAATATCGAGTATTGCAATAATCTGGTGGAGATACCCTCCTCTATCGAGAATATTCATAATGTCAAGATATTTTTCGCTGGGTGCTCAAGTTTGGTGAAACTCCCCTCTTGTGTATGGAACATCACTAGTCTCACCACTTTTAATCTCCAGAGTTTCTCTAGTTTGGTCCAGAGCCCCTTAATGTGGAATGCCAAGAATTTCCAGGAGTTAGATCTCAGTGGATGCTCAAGTCTGAAGATACTCCCCCCTATTGTAATCGACACTAAATCCAAGGTCTCGCTTCTCAATGGATACTCACACTCGGCAGAATTCCCATCCTCTGTTGGGAGTGTCAATAATCTTATTGAATTGATTCTTAGTAACTGCTCAAGTCTGGTGGATGCTAATAGCCTAGGAATATTGGATCTTAGTGGATGCTCAAGTCCGACCAAGCTTCCCTCGTCCATTGGTTCCATTGGAAATTCCAATGGTTTCCGTAAAATGTTGAATTTTACTGGATGCTCAAGTCTGAAGAAGCTTCCCTCCTCTATTGGGAGTGTCAATAATCTTTTTGAATTGGTTCTTAGTAATTGCTCAAGTTTGGCGGAGCTTCCTGTTTCTATTGGGAATGCCACTAGTCTAAGGACATTGGATCTTAGTGGATGTTCAAGTCTGGTGGAGCTTCCTGCTTCTATTGGGAATGCCACTATTCTAAGGACATTGGATCTTAGTGGATGCTCAAGTCTGAAGGTGCTCCCCTACTGTATTGAAAAGCGGTGTCAATCACCTGATTTCAGTTTGAAAGGACGGTAAAGCCAGAGGTTCTTCCAACCAAACTCAACTTCCAGTCTCTTGGTGCACTTGATCTCCCAGAAAGGACAATAGGCAAAAGTTTCCATAGAAGCCTTCTGCCTAAAACTGCAGGTAAAGTGAAAATTAGCATTTTTGTTTCTCCTTGTTTCTTGTCGGTTTGACAGTAATATATATATCTGCTCACAGAACATCCAACCACGCATCAGCAACCAAGAGCGAGTGGAATGGCTTTAACCTCAGGCGATAACACTAAAGGTGATGTATTTTTGGATATGAATTCATAACCTTGTTTTCTTGATTGATTCCATTTGACATATCATTTTAAAAATCCATTCAATGCATCTGGTGAAAATCAGACACTGAGACTGACAACAAAGAACCTCTCCGTGACCAATCTTGCTCATCAGCTGTTGACAGTACCAACTTACAGGATGGTGGAGGCATCGATGGCGGACGCTGTTGAAATTGAACATTTGATTAAGTACTACAGAAGAAGAATGAAGAAGAAGAAGATCCAATAAGAGTAGCTGCAAAGAAGAAGAAGCTGAAACTTGGATCGCAAGAAAAGGAGGAAGAAGAAGAGGCAACCAACGTGGACAACAAGAAGTCAACGACAAAGTTTGTTTGTGTAACCACAAGTTGCACAATAAGAAGAAGAACAAGAATTGGTGTTAGTTTAGTTAAAAGCTAACCAAGTTAAGTTGTTGGGAAATAGTTGTTAGGAGTTGTTAGATTCGTTAATGTCTATGATAAGCATTGCTTGTAAGAATAGTCTAGTGTCTTAGGAACATAGACTAGAAGAAGTTGTGCAAGTTTGTGTGTTGTTGTTGTAAAAGATATCCAATTCTAATTTAAAAAAAAAAACAGTTGGAGAAAGAGAAAATGTAGACATACAAAGATAAACTCTCTTCTCTCTACCAGAAAAAAAAACATAAACGAGAGAATAAAGAGCGTGTGAGTGTGTGCTTGTGTGATGATAAAACACAAAGACAAAAACAGAGAGTAAGAACAAAACAGAGTAACAAAGATGATGGTGAAGCAAAAGACAACATCAGATCGTGAACAAACATTCAGAGATCTTTGGAGGAGCAAAACAAAACAATAATGGTGTTTCCTTCTTGACTTTACCTTTCTAAAGTAACTTTGGGATGTTACCAGTTACCACTATTAAAATTGAAGCTAGTATACGTTCGTTCTAAAACCTATAATACTTGCTTTGCTTGAAGTTCTCAGCGTCCTCCTCTTTCTACCGTCTTGATTCCGTCTGTTCTTTACGGTGCTTTTGTGATCAAAAGTACTGACTCAAAGATGCATTTTAGGTAGCGCAGCCAATTTGTTCTATCTTACAATTATGTAAGACTTTTAAATGTGAAACGTGACATAATAAGCTTTATAGTGGTTTATTCTTTTGTTGTTGTTTCCTTCTTGGCTTAACATGTCTCAAAGTATGTAACTTAACTCTAATCTAATGACATCCTTATCCCAATAGCTTTCATAAGATCTTGACTGTGCAGAAGTTGGTTGCATCTGGAAGTTTATTTCTTGATCTGAGTGACTTCTTGTATCAGAAGAGATATGATACTGTTAAGAGCTTGGTATGTACATCAGGATGCTCCAGGTGAACATCACAGAAGAGGCCGGAGGTATATTAGGTGGTTTAACTCCTTCGATTTTAAACTCAGTGAGGCAATCTTATTGGAAAGAGGTATGTATGTTTATGAGCTCGATTTTGCATCCTTCTTTTGACTGATTTTTCACAAGTCTCAAAGTTGTGATTGGTGATTTCAAGATTAAGGCGGTTTGATAAACGAACGGCAAAAGCTGAAAAGGTGCTGGAGATTTGCATTGGGACAGGTCCTAATATGAGATAGTTACATAGCTCGTAATGTGAATATAACTTTACTTGGGTTGGATCTAAATCCCAATATGAAGAAGTACACACGGAAAGCAGTTGCCAAAGCAGGATTGAAAACCAAAGACTTTATCAAGCAAGGAGTAACTGGCCTCGTTCGTTTGTACATCTGTCAACTCCATCCAAATGAACCATCCAAATGATCCATCTAGGTGATTCATCCAAATGATCCATCTGGATGTAGTTTGATTATGTTCGTTTCTCTATCCAGATGGAACATCTAGATGAACTTATGTTCGTTTACGCATCTCTATTTCTATTTGGATGAATTTAATAAACAAATGACTTATATATTCGGTTTTGGCGGAAATCAACATTTTTCCGGTCTAGCGGGTAGCGGGAAATTGCATTTTTGCGAGAAATTGCGTTTTTCGGTTTTGGCAGGAAATCACGTTTTCCGGTTTTGGCGGAAAATTTTGTTTTTTCGGGAAATCGCGTTTTCCAGTTTTGGCGAAAAATTGCATTTTTTCGATTTTGGCGGGAAATTGTATTTTTTCCAGTCTTGGCGGGAAATTGCATTTTTGCGATTTTGGCGGAAAATCGCATTTTTCCAGTTTTTGCGGAAAATTGTGTTTTCCGATTTTTGCGAGAAATCACATTTTCTGATTTTGGCGGGAAATTGCGGTTTCTGGTTTTGGCGAGAAATTGTGTTTTCCGGTTTTGACGGGAAATTGTGTTTTTCGATTTTGACGGAAAATTGCGTTTTTCCAGTTTTGGCGAGAAATTGTGTTTTTGCGATTTTAACGGGAAATTGTGTTTTTCGGTTTTGGCGGAAAATCCCATTTTTTCTTTTTGCGGAAATTTGCGTTTTTTTTTGTTTTGGTCGAAAATCTCATTTTACGGTTTTGGCGGAAAAGTGATTTTTTACGATTTTGGCGAGAAATTGCGTTTTTCGGTTTTAGCAGGAAAATATGTTTTTGTGGTTTTGACGAAAAAAATTGTTTTTTTGTGAAGATGCTCCGTGAAGACTCACCTTCACTTGGATGAAAATTTTATATGAGTTTTCACAAATGGAGTTGGGTGATCTATTTGGATGTAGCATTAAAATGCACTAAACGAACATCGATTTGCATCTTTACCCAAATGGATCACCTAGATGAGCAAACGAACATACCAGTGTAACTTTTACATTATTAAGATATATGTTGGGGCTTAAGTGTCTTACATACCGCCCATGATATTCAAGCCCGAGCCCATCTTCAGAGTATCCCAAACTATAACATAAAGTTTTAAAAAATTATAGTTTATGAAAAAAATAAATTTCAAATTCTTAGTGTATAACTTTTATAAGTAATTTTATAAATAAAACTAATAAAATTGTATGTTAAAATGATAATTACATAAAATTAAACATAAAATTTTCTATTTAATTAACATGTATTCATCTATTTGTGTAGAATTCAGAGCGAAGCATATATCTAACTCTAAACTTTTTAGTGTTTTTGATTTGTTTTATTTTATACGGATATTGATTTTAATATTTGTTTTGTTCCAAAGACTTACATAAATCTAAATTTTTTGATCGAATTGAAATAAACGATGAATTGAATAAGAATTAACGGATAAAAAATCCCGTCCGAAGGAGACATTGCATGAATATATTATCGCATGTGACAGTTGTACACAACAGTATTATACTCAAAAGATAACTTACTTAATCTGCATTAGGTACACATATATATATATTGTACTCAAAAGATAACTTAATTAATCTTTCTTGTTGCGTAACTGATGTGGAACAATACCAATCATAAACCAGGATCATTTGCTAAATTATAAATTATTATACTCAAACGAAAGAGAGGATTTACATAAACGTTGTTTAGAAAAGACGAATACAAAAACGTGTGTTAATATATTAGAGAATTGTATTGAAACGACTAGTTGGATAAATAGCTATGACGATGATCCTGCATGATGATTGTACATATTCAATGATATAAACAAGTTTAAATGATAAGTTCAAAACAACAAGTTTAAATGATGTTAAAAAAAAAAAATTCATCGAAAAGACTATTTTATTAATCAGACTTAAGTTAGCTTGGGTAACTATATCGGAATCTTAACTAAAAAAAAAGTTTAAATGATGGTTATTGTCTATTTTATATATGTAGAACAGATAAGTTTAATAATGATATATGGGTGTCTTTGTTGAATATTTTTCTTTTGGGTCAAATTTTGTGTAAGATAATTGTTGTATAGTTTTAAATTTACAACTCGGCACCGTCCGAGGTTGAGTTCCATGTGCTTGATTAGATTAGATTCCCTAGAAATCCAGAGATAATTGTAAAGTGCTGTGAACAAAAGCAATCAATAAAAAACACTTAAAAAGAAAATACAGTTAGAGTTTATATATTGATTATGTGAATGAATAATTTATAATTTATAAATCTTTATTTGTATAACTTTAAAATCTGTTTTCTTTTTCTCTTTATAAATATTTTTTTATCTACTAAAGACATTTTTCTAAAAGACATATGGAATGTGTATTTTATTGGCGCACCATGATTTAAGTCCATCCCGAATTCACATAAATACTTGGTCTGAGGTTTGTATGATTGTTGTGGCCAATATGATGATGATGATGAAGACTCGAGTGTTTTCAAGGCCTTTCTCACTGGTGCCGTCGCTCAAATACCCGCCTCGCGGAGTAGTTAGAGCTTCACGAGATCATGTTCGTGCGGACAATCTAAAAAGTCACAGTCCTTCAGGCTGTTCATGTGGAAGAAAACATTTTCTTGAAGCAGCTAGCCCGACGAAGCCCTTGCTTCCCCTCTATTCTCCTAATGCTTCGCGATCCAAGGTGGTTTATATTTCTTTTTATCCTTTTTTCTAGATTCATCTTGAGTGTAGTAAACTAACTCGATTACAAGTAACGAATGTGTTTCTTTTGGGAGAAAGATTTAACGGGTTGTCTTCAAATGCCAAGTCTGGTACTCTGATTGAACATAATATTTTTTTAGAGCCATTGCACTTGATATGTGGGGAAAATGTATAATTGAGTAAATTTTATCTGCACTAGGATGTTTTGGGAACATTTCAGCATCAGAGGCCAGATTGGTACAAGGAGCTTTTTGCTTGGTTCTTGAGCACAGGAATGCGATCTTATGAAGCAGAGGTCAGTCTTATGACATGGATTCATCACTCTTTAATCCGTTTCTTGAGGTTTCAATTCACAACCAGAGTTTCTTGTTTTGTGTTTGTGTGTTAATTGATAAGATCGCCGGTTACAAGAGGAAACTGTTCGATAATCTGACTGCTAAAGCAGAAAGAGTGCTGGAGATTGGTGTTGGTACAGGTCCTAATCTGAAGTACTATGCAAGTAATGAAAACGTCTGCGTTTTCGGTATGGATCCAAATCAAAAAATGGAAAAGTACGCTTGCGAAGCTGCTAGAGAAGCCGGACTGAAACCTGAAAACTTTAGATTCATGCAAGGAGTAAGTCGTGTGGTACATAAAATGTTTGACTGTGAGCTGATATGAATCTTTTTATTCACACAATAATTAAACTGAAAATTTATGATAAGCCTCCTCTTAACCTTAATCTTTTTGGAGATTAAAGTTATCTTAATCAACCATAATTTATATATTAAAGATAGCAAAACTTATTAGTTAAATATTTCTAATTGTACACTAATTCAACTACCCATAGTCATATTTCTATATCAGAGACCTTTCTTCCCATTACAATCCTCTGATCTTACTTTTCTATTGATCTTGTTTGTCACCAGGTAGGAGAAGCTATACCATTAGATGATAACTCTGTGGATGCAGTCATTTCAACACTTGTCCTGTGTTCTGTCCCAGATGTTAAGCAAACACTTCAAGGTAATTCCCATAAACCTCAAAAGAGATATCATCTGATAATATCTTCAACCAAGTATTATTTTCAGAGATCAAGCGGGTTCTGAAACCGGGTGGGATATTTCTGTTCATCGAGCATGTAGCGGCTGAAGGTATAACCACATTTTCACATCATAGGCCTAGAAATCAATATGTTATACAAATTTAAATCTAAAAGTTGCGTTTTTGGGGTGCAGATGGAACTTTTTTCAGGCATGTCCAAAATGTATTGGATCCACTACAGCAAGTGGTTGCAGACGGATGTCATCTGACAAGAAACACCGGCTTATACATTGCCGGTGCTGGTTTTAGTGGTGGCGCTGAGATCAACACTGCGGCAATGTATAGCTTCCCTTGGATAATTAGACCTCATGTTTATGGAGTTGCGTATAAGTAACTATGCAAGTAAGATGCAAAAGGTGTATAATTTCATGATCGTGTGCTAAATTATATTTTCAGAATTCTCTTGTATTAAGCAACTTCTTGTTAATTTGTGGCAATTTTCTTGGACTTCTTCAAATAATTATGGTGTAGCCGTGTAGCGGTTGGATTTCATCAAATCAACTTTCTGTCTTGATAAAATGCAAAAGCAATAGAGACTGAGAAAATTAAATTTATTTAGCTAGTCAAATTTCAAGGTTTCCCATTCTTGTTTCATAATGTTTTTGGCGAGATGTAGGATGTCACATTGACATCTGAACTCGTTATTTATATTTGTTTTTTTACTTTCAGTCGGCTAGTGGTTTCCATATTCCGGAGAGAGACGGAGTTCAAATGGTTTCCATATTCTTAAATTATGCATTCTTCAAATTCTAGGACTGCTGTTATGAGTTAGGTTGCGATTGGTGTCATAACTTTCATGGCTTTGGAAGGTTTGACAGCCTTAACAGCCATTTTTTTCTCTAATCAAGCTTTTTTACACCAAAATCAGTACTTTCCTCAGGGGCTGCTGTTGTGATTTTTGTTATACTTGCTTCATGTCTCGCATTTTCCTCAATTCCATGTTTAAAGTTTGCTTCCTTGTTTGTAGGAACTGTTAGTTGCGATTTGCTTCATATATAAATGAGATAATTAAAAGGAAAAGGCTGAGAAATTGGCCTGAAAGCTACGTGTGTTCTAAGTTCGGTTTGCTAGTGCTTTTGATCAACAGTGATAATTCTGCCCTATGACAAGCTACGACGCCGTTTCCTCAAATCTCTCCATTCTACGCTTCGATCCTTCTAACCCATCGTTTCTCTTTATCTGCTTTGTTTTCTGTTACGAGAATTTAGGAGAGAGTAAAGATTCTTCTTAACCAACCTCCGAATGGAGTAACTACCATTAATTAGGACACCGCCCGACAAAGAGTTTTATGCCAACGCATCTCTTGCTGGCCTCACTTCCTTGGTCCTTCATGCAACCTCAGCCATGTCTCGTTGCTACTTCCTAGTAGTGAACTCTACTGCTAAATCATAGAAGATGAATGCCCATTTAATCTGATTATCTAAATCTCTTTCTATTAGCTTGAACAATCCAAAGGCAGATTGGTATTTCGAGATTTACTGGTGAAGGACTTGAGGGATGACTTTGATGTTTATTTAATGGAATTCTTCTTATTGATGTTTTTTGGGTTAAATTTTAAATTAGGGTAAATTGTTGGAAATTGATCTTTGTGCTTTTAAGGTAAAATTTTCATGTTAATACCCATTTTTTTTTTTTGAGTTTTAGCAGATTTAAAAAAAAATCCAAACCGGGTTATATACATATTACCGTTGCAGACTGTAGGTGCAGACCGAATATGAGAACATTGTGTTATCTCCACTTCCTTTATTTTACTTCACTTGTTCATTTATACAGTACTCACTCATTTGTTATCCTCTTTTAATGTCCAAGATCCACCATGTTGTATGAATCTTTTTTGTAGGGTTATATCATAAATGCAATTAAATCCAGTCAGAGTAAACTGTTTTGTATTTTTCAGCCAAAAGAATAAACGGTCAGTAACTTGTAATAAAACAAATGGTTCGGAATAAAAAAGATGTATCAATTTATACGCCGTTGATAATCTTCAGAAAAATCTTGTAAATTCATGAAATTGATAAACTCCAACGACTATTTTTGGTTTCTATTTACTTCGCTTATATATATATATATATATATATATATATATATATATATATATATATATATATATATATAATAAATTCTGATGAACAAATGAATTTTCTTTTAGTATATTGATGAGGATTTATGCCTATCCGGATCCCAAGCAAGCCTATTAAATTAGCTACTATTGGCTGTGTCACTCACTATCTGCTCCGAAATTGTCGACATATAATGGAGCAATGCGCGTGTAAGTGGCTATAGTAAAATGAGTAGCATGCACGTGGTGTTTGTTCGACATCGTACGCCAAAATCGGGCCGTGGGGTCGAATATGTTCACCACAGTAAACTTGAAAATGTTTTCCTGTTGATATTAACTGGATCCTGTGCATCTTTATTTTCTGATTTTTGTTTTCTTTCCCAACATTAGTTGAAAATTCACGACAAAACCACCTTATTTCAGTGGCTTACCAATGAGGGACACCGGTGAAACTGAAAACATCTTATTGATTCAAATAAATTAATAATATTTAATAATACAAATGACTTGAGGAAAATGACAAAAGGAGGAGGTGCATGGTGCAATTGCGTGTCTGATTCTGTTCAGTCCGGAGCATTGGCAAATAAACAATCACTTAGAACATCACAATTTAATGCGATAGTTTTAGTTGTATGTAAGATATTGTAAAAAAATTATATGAAGAATAAGACACAAGCTTTTATTTGAGCGTATTGCATTATAATCTTTTTTGTAAAGGTACTGGTCCAATATTACTCAATTTGCTAAAGTGTTAATGATTCATGTCAGTAAATAGTTAGTCCCTTTGATAAAATGTAACGAGCCATATTAACATCTATTTATGATATGAATTTGATGCAAGATTTTTCAAAAAAAATTGATGTAATATTATGATTAATTTAGAGCATAGGACGTGCTCAGTTAATCTCAGCAGATGGACTGTACAAATCTGCAACCATTATGAACCTGAGATTATTATCCCAATATTTATTGTATTCCTCTGCCGACTGAACTTTATGGTCAAATAAGAAAACATCTACTTTAAGTTTGAAGTCTCACCTATTTTCTTTGTTTTTATACGACTTTATCCGCGTACCACCCACCATGTGCTAAAATGAAGTCTCTATGCACAATTAATTCAGAAAAGTTTATTTGTCTTGATTTTAAAATTTGTAGCAGAAGTTATGAAAGGGAGTATTAACTGTATTATGACGTGATGAATAATAATTATTTAGTGGAAATTCTAAGAATCAAGATTCTAACCGATCCCTTGCAAAATTATTTATTGCAGCGCCTTTGTTTTTCACAAGAATTTATGCAGCGACTTTCATATATGCAATAGATGGTTGGATAATTAGTGTAAATCAAAGCCTTGAATGGTGACTAAGGAAATGAGGAAAAACATTAAATCATATTCTTTTTTCAAAAAAGGCTATGTTAAACAATAAAAATTCAGAATCAGAGTAGTGAAACCAAACATTCTATCAGTGCATACATCATTTATAAATAATATTTTTTCTTTTTCATTCTTTCTTGTTTTATTTTTGTGGAGAACAAAATTATTATTCACCAAATTTAGGAAAGAAAAGAACAATAATTCCCATTCATATTCATTTTTATTATTTTGTTATTCTTTCTTTTTTGTTATTCGTTTTCCCTTCTATTATTTTTTAAAATTTTACCAGTTAGATCCAAAGTGGAAACTTGAAATTCGTGAAGTGATCTCTAATAGAAAACCGGCCTTCATTATTCTGAACATAATCACATGCACATGTTGAAAAATAAAATCACATTCATGTTAGAGATCCGCCAATTAGAGATAGGGTTTTGAATTGAAGAGAGAGCGAGAAGTGTGGAGAGATTAGTGAAAGGATAGGTGAAGTGTGTTTGAGAAAAGTGATCGTGGTTAGAAGAGACAGAAGAGTCAAATCACATGCGGCCAGTTAGTTGTGACTACTTCATATGTTTAGTTTCACCCTTAATAGTATTCCCACTTTCTTTATAGAGCCATGGAAACGAATCAATGTATATTGTCATTGTCAGTGGCATTTAAGTGAAATTTGGAAAAGAAAAAAAAGTGAAAAACAAAGATCCATAGAAGCCGGGAAAAAGAAAGTGGAGAGACCATAAAGAGAACGAGCTTAGGTTTCTTCGAAGTGTCTCTTTCTTGCTCCTCACACGTGAGATGAAACTAACCGTTTTCTACATTGACTACAGTTTAAATAATAGAGATCAGAATAATGGGTCAGTCAATTAACCATGTTGGTTTACAATACATTTTGACCAGCAAGCAATCATAGTAGGTACTAGTACGTAACATTGATGTTTCGTTAGAGACAACCAAAACGATAGCAAAGTTGAGCTAAAAAGCGGTTTACGGATGTTTAACAACTTTCCGTATCTCTTTCACTTTCCGAAACAGGCAAACACATCTTACTTTCAATCTCTTTACGGTTTCACATTTTTGGCCAGTTTTTAACGATGTTTAAATATTTTGACGACGTTTTATCAATTTCTAATGAAGATTTTGTTATACATGTTTGCTAAACTTTTTTTTCTTCTGGATAATTGCTTTGCTTATAACTTAAAACAATAGATAATATTATGTACACATTACATTAAATTAAAAAGCTAGAATTTTTTAACACTTTATTTAATTAATAAGCTATCAAATCAGTTCGTGATGCAGATTTGATTATATATAGGGGATTAGGAATCTGCATCAGCTATCAAATCAGTTCGTGATAGTCCATAAACTTTTTAACAGTTGCCTAACTTAACATTTTGTCAGCAAACACGGTCACAACATATACATACACGCACATAGGTTACAGCCGTACGTAATAATATCACACAAATATCAAATAGTAAGAAATAGTATTTAACAGTTGTCATTTCTCTCCATTACACCTCGGTTCCTGTCTTCTTCTTCTTCCAGATAACCTCATCACTAACCAACAACAACATTGTGATGTCGGAAGACCATCGCCGTTGGATGGATCAGACTGCCTCATGTGGCTATTTCTCTTTAGACATTAGCAACTATCAGCATATTGGTCACTCCTATGCAAGTAATAGAGAAGAAGAGATTAAAAACCCTAATCAAAGTAATTACGGTAAGCGCAGCAAGAAAGATACAAGAGTCTGTGGAAGCTTTAGACACTCGTCAAAAGCTTCGGTGGTGAGAGGACATTGGAGACCGGATGAAGATGCTAAGCTGAAGAAACTAGTCGCCCTCGACGGACCCCAAAACTGGAACCTCATCGCCGAAAAGCTCCAAGGAAGATCCGGTAAGTAAAATACTCTCTTTATTAGCTTCTCAAGATTTAAGCTCTTGATGTTTTTGGTGTTACTGTTAAGCAGGGAAAAGTTGTAGGCTTAGATGGTTTAACCAACTAGACCCCAGGATAAACAGGAGAGCCTTTAGTGAGGAAGAAGAGGAGAGGCTAATGCAAGCTCATAATCTTTATGGTAACAAATGGGCGATGATAGCAAGGTTTTTCCCGGGAAGGACTGATAATTCTGTGAAGAACCATTGGCATGTTATAATGGCTCGCAAGTTTAGAGGACAATCTTCTGTTTACCGCAGGAGGAAGACGGTGATTCCTCTTAAGCCACTCGTTAACCCTAATCCTCAGTACTCTTGCAATGATTTTGATCCTTCTAGGTCAGATACGATCCACCTTGTTAGTAATGACAAGAACCACCTTATGTTACCAATTCCTTGCTTCCCAGGTTTGAGATTGTCCTCTATTTCCTTAATTTGGTTTTGTTTGAAATTTTAGTATCCTAAAGTGCATGCGTTTTTGTATATATTCCTTTTGTTTTGTAACGTTTATAGGTTATGCTCATGGAAATGAGAGCCCGTTGATGTTGGGAATGCTTGAAAACCAAATGATGGTGGACGACCACTCTGCACGGACACGAGAGGCTACTACATTCGATTTTTTAAACCAAACCGAGAAGTGTGAGATGCTTGGTGAGGGCATGAATGAGCAGAAGAAACCACACTTTTTCGATTTTCTTGGTTTGGGGACAGTGTGATCATCATCATGAACAAGAGAGAGAGATTAGATTAGTTAGCAAAAGTATAAGATGATCCAAGTCTATTCAATGTAGTTTTGTCGCGCTAATTAATTGATTAATTTTGTCCTTAACTAGTCCCATGCAACATTCTTAAAGCCGTGTTAGTTACGCACGTACCACTCTTTGGTGATTTAATGCTTATGCCAAATTGTCTCACTTTCAAACGAAAAGATGATTTGAATTATAAACATGTACCACTTTATAGTTCTAACTAGCTCTATAACTTATACGAAAATGTCGCATTCCATCATTAATGTGGAGTGGGAGTAACAACATGTTTCGTATATGAAGGGGAAGGTGACATGTTAAAGAAGGGACGATGATGTGGAACTAAGAAGCGACAAAAAGGAAAGTAACAGAGAGATCTGAGATAGAGAAGTCAAGTTAAAGAGAATAATGTACGTTTGTATTTATTTGGAGTATGCAGAAAATTAACAACCATGCGATATTGATGAGGTCACACAACTTGCAAGATTCAGGCTCACAGCCTCAGCTTGTGCAACAAAAAGTCCAAACATCTCTATTCTTAATTATTCTCACACCATTGCATTTTTTTCGTTCCCTCCAAGCAAATTTTTTTTCTCCTTTCATTGATTCTTATGCTAGCTAACTTATGCATCTCATCAACCCAATGTCTCCTTCTCCATCTACTCATTATTTTTGTACTAATCATTTAGTTTATTTCCTGATATATGTATGTATATTTTTTTTTTTAAAAGCAAGATACTATATATAGCTGTATACGTCATTATGCTTTTAAGAGCAACTCCAACAAGGAGTTTTCATAGAATTTCTACAGATTATATGTAAAGATAAAAATTAAAAAAAAGAAAGAGAAACTGAGAAATGGTCCTCAATAAAGAGCTTCTAAGAAACTCATCTCACACTCAAATTCCATATGTCTACTTTAAATTACTTTGATTTACAAAAATGTAAAATTAAACCGATCTCTTATATATGTAAAATACAAAAATCTAGAATCTGAAAAAAAAATTGAACCGAATCCAAATAGATAGCCAAACACCCATACCAGATTCCTACCATTGCAATGTACTTTTAATTTAATTTTAAAATAAAAAGCCTTTAAAATGTCAATTACATTATCTTTAGTGTCAAAATAATTGTGAGATTGTCAATTTACAGATTTCCAAATAAAATGTGTAATTTTGTTTGTATGTGTATGCAGCATTTAGAGAGTTCATACAGCTTATGAAGAGGTCAAAGCAGAGCTCTTGATTAATGGGAAGTCCGTACTTTGTTTTGTACCATTAGCTGTTTTAACCATATCACACTTAAAAGTGGAGTGAAATTACATAGCATACAAAAATGAATACTAGTAAGAGATTTGCAATAATACTAGTGAATATGAAAAAGAAAGGAAAGGGACATTGAAAAAGTGAGAATAATATTATCATTTCAGAAAATCAGACTTTATGCTCTTTTTAGGCTTTTTCGGTGTTAGTAGTGGTTGGATTATTGTTTTGTTTTTTTATTGTTCTTAATACAAGAATGAAAGTGAAAGATGCTCTGCTTTGTTCTTTTTCTTTGGTTTCGTATTCCATTTTTCCTTATCTCTTATCTTAATCTAAGTTGACCCATTAATTGCAAGCTAATGATCTAAAACCTTTGTGTTCTCTCATGCATTAGTAACCAGAGGGGTCGAGACGTTAGGTATATAAATTATTTGGTGGAATCATGGGCGAAAACGTAATTGTAAGTTCGTCTGTTCTTCCCCAACGTGGCAGATAGATAAGGGAGATATTAATCTAAAAGTTTATATATATGTTGCAACTTCAACACAACAATGGAGAGAAATATTTACAACTCCAACATACTATATCTGATCTTAGTTCGAAACAACAAATGATCTACACAGCTTTACCTTATTTGGCAAGGTAACAATTAGCTTAATCAAATCTCTCAGAATTCATGAATATTCGTATCTATATATACTATATCAGTGCTTGATTATTGTTGCATGTTCTCCCTGAAGTTCATTGATCTAGACATCGCTGCAGGGTTTGCTTGTAGATTGATAGACGTTTCGGGAACGAAGCTTCTTCTGTTACTACCCTTTGTTTCAAATCCATTGAACAGACTGAATCCTTCTGTTTTTCTCTCGGGCTTTGGCGACCACACCGCGGTCTTAGTAACTTCGCTAATGCTAAGAGTTTCTGAAACCAATCTTTCTCGTGTTGTAATAGAAGCATCTCTCATTCCTCCTCCTTGTGTTTGATCCCTTGATCGTTTCCCTAAGCATGTTGGAGTCTCTGAGGTAGGCCATACAGGAACCGTGCAGCCCCAGTAGAAAGGTATAGGGTAGAAATTAGCATTAGGACCCGCTGGACTCCATTGGTAAGGCCAAGGGGAAGAATTATTCGGAAACATTACTTGCGGAGGAAGAAAGCCTTGACCTGTTTGGTGTTGTTGAGAAGCTGAATCAGCGGTTATCTTTGTATCTCCTGGCTGATGCTTACCAGTCTCTGTAACCGAGGATTCTGAAGAACCGAAACTGAGGATCGTTCCCAAGTTGTTGTTATTCTCATAGTCCTCAGAGGTGACATGCAAGTAATGGTTCGAAGAAGGCCATCCTTTGTTCTTGCGGCGGCCAGAACCAACGGGGACGTTTCTCATGGATCCACCAGCAGTCCAGTACCTCTGACAGTTCCGGCAGAAGTAACGTGGCTGGCTCACGTTGTAGTTGTTGTAGTAACAGAATTTGGTGTTTGCGCTTTCGCACCTCGGACATGGAAGTATCTTGTCCGGTTTCTTGAGAGTTGTTGGTTTATCAGCTGCTGATGTACTTGTTGTTGTGAGCTCGCTCTGTTGATCGGTGTTAGTCTTGGAGCTTAATGGTGATAAAATCTCAGATGCTGCTTTTGGCGGTTCGTTAAGATGGGATAATGTGTAAGGATCCTTGAATCTGCTACTTTCTTGCTCGTTTTTATCAGCGAGAACCTGAAAATTTTGCAGAATTTTGATTAGGGTTTAGCAATAGCCAATAGCCATGTGTTAGGGTTATAAAAAAGTCAAAAAAATAACCAATTCTTGTCTTTTATTAGTAATGGATGCATGGTAAAAATGGTGACCGTTAAATTTGCTACCCCAGGTTAGCCAGGCTCAGTATATATTTTTAATAATCAAGAAGTTCTGAGCCGAGAAATCAGTAATCTCCTAATCCAACCCTAATACTTTGAAGACTATAAACAATAGCAAGGATTTGGGTAAATTTTTTTAAATAAATTGGTTGCTTATGTTTATATTTTAGCTGCCTTAACGAATATTTCACTTGGTTCTATGCCCAAAACCAGTTCTGGTTCCTATGTCCGAAACAACTACGTGTAATAATTAATCCGCTCCAAGTGTCAGTTGATCCTATGATCTCTAAATTTTCCCTATAAAACTTTTCAAGTTGACCTAACAAAACTTGATTCAAATCTCTGTTCGTTATAAGTTATTTAACACAAAACAAAAGAGAGAAAAAAAAAAGACAAGAACTCGCGTGACATACCCTGTCTGGTCTGATAGAGGGAGAACAAGAAGACGAGGAAGACGAAGAAGCTTCCTTGCTCTGGTCGGAACCACCATGAGCTGCGGACAACGGCGACGGATCATAATGATTCACAGCTGAAAGAGATGTAATTGTCGTACCAAACAACTTTATATCTCTAGATTTAGACATCTTTTTCAACTTAAGAGATCTAGCTCCTCTAGAAATATGGTTGGTCTTGAATCGTTTTCTCTGTTTTTTAATCAGATATAGAGGAATAAAAAAAACAATATGAAGAGAATACAAGGGGCTGAGGTTTGGTATTAAATGACCGATAGTGCGTAGGAAAGAGAGAGAGACCTGTGAAATTTCGAGAGCCACATGTTGTTTTACAAAGTGGGCTTTTAAAGATCTTTTTCACGCTCTTTTTGATTCCCCGTTCTAGTGCCGCTATAAAGATTTGCCACGTCGGATTTCTTTATTATTTAATGAAAAAGAGAAACACTTGGTTCTGGGTGTCTGGTTAACAAAAAAAAAGCATTTTCAGAATATTTATATAAAAATTACTTCTTTATTTAAAAAATTGTGTCTGGAAAAAAAAATTAATGACGTAAATGCATTGAAAAAGAGAAACCTAAGCAAATGGTAAAAGTCAGATGTAAGTATATGAAAAAGTCATACTAATAAACAAAAGCATTTGAAGAAAAGGGTTACACCTATGATCCGTATTGACAGCTTGGTTGTTTACTCAAGTTCATACTAATAAACCAAACTCGACGTTATAAATCTATTATTGACGTATGTATGCATAGTCTTGGTTAACAATTTCTGTCGATCATTATAAATGTATAATGCTCTTTGTATATATTTATAATCAAGATGTGGCTGTAAAAAAAACAGAGTGGATGTAATCCGACAAGGCATAACCTGTCAGTGCCAAGCTGTGTAACACGTGGCACAGGCCCCACATCGTCTCCAAACACCCTACATTCTCTGCCCACGTCAGCTGTAATAAAGCACGTGCGGATCGGTCCATTTTTTTTTAATATTCGTCTGCCAGAATCTTGATGTTAGTCATGCATGTGACCAATAAAAATACAACACGTGTCCGAAGAAGAGGAACATAGTTGATGTGTAGTGTAGACTATGTAGTGTATCCAAGGATGCATCATTGTGCTCTTTAATAAAAAGTAACGTAATTAATTAATAAAAATTTGTTGAAAAGCTGTGATAGTCAGAAAAACTATGTTCTGGTAGTGACTGACACATGGGATTTCCAGGTAATGAGATAAGACTGGACCATATCATTTTCTCTTATCCCATTAACTCTTTTGGATCGTCTTGTCTCTTCCTTTGCCATTGTTTTCGTATTTTTCAAACTTCAACTATGCCTGCGTGATTACTTTCCGATGTGCAGTGAGGAGAAAGACAAGAACAAATAAGTGATCGACGAAAATGATTGACATTATGAAAATGGATAACATTTGTTAATTCCAAGGTCCAATGTTTTCATATACTTGTGAATACGACTGTACTTTAGTTTAAAAACAAGACGATGATTTGAAAACTATATACACGGCTATGTGCCTATGGAAAACCTTGATCTGGATAAACAAATGATTTCTAGTTTTATTTTTCAATTCTTTTCTGTTGTTTGAAAGAAGCAAGTAAACATAAAAAGGGTTATATCATATTTCATATACCATTTCCCCTCGGAATTTGGGAACAAAATGCTTCTGAGAATGTGTTGTTTTAAGCGAGGAGGCTCCTAATTTTGAGGATGGACTTCATATTTCCAAAACCATAAACCTGGGCATAGGGGGGTAGGGGTTGATATTATAGGCCCTTTAAACGAAAACGAAAAAAGTCCAAACTATGGTGGCCCAATCTGCAGTTTCGTATTGAGGCGCATTGAAATTTGAATAGGATTCTTGGAGTCCTCTCAAAGAATCAAGGCTCATGACATCTTAAGAGAGGAACAACCAACCCCAAAAAAATCAAAAGAATCAAGGCTCATGGTCCCCTCCAGAAAGCAACATCAGAAAATTTAGGCACCCACACAGCATTTTTCTAACTTTTTTCCAGCGGATTGTTTATTTTCGCAATTATTTTTCTGATTTTTCAGTGTATTTGTAAATTCTTAAGTTTATATACCTACAAAACAACTCTGCTAAGCTTTTATATTATTTATTAGCTAGTATGGGAATACAAATACTAAATCGGGATCATGAAATGTGCTTCCAAAGTATTCTCAAAATTGCTGAAAATAATATCATAACAATATTTTCTTTAAATTCCTATGACTACTTTTTCCTTCTAAAATTCCTTTTCTTTTGATGTAGAGCATTGTGTTTTGTGTGCGTTAAGTTAACGAAATGATGATTTCGTGTTTTGATATTTTGTGACCGATAATACTTGAATAATGTGTTCAAGTATACATTTAAATAAAAAAACTTACAAGAAAATGCAGATGCGAGAATACCTGAGAGATTCCTCTGAAGTGGACTACAGAACTTCAACATACAGTGTTGGGATGCCATATCTTTCTGCCCCATTATATCTTGTTGGATACATTTGTGGACCATGCGCATATATATATGTATACTTTTTTGGGTCAAGACCATGCATGGAGTTGTTATATAATTCAATTATTTTAGTTACTGTTTTTCACTTTTAAAGACTATTATATTAATCCAATAACTATACTAAATCTGACTGGATTCACTATAGAGAAAAAAATAAGGCAGATGAAGGGATTGTTTTCTTAAAGTTATATTGAGATTAGATTCCCTCACCTCTACATACAACCAAGAGACTCTGCCAATTACCCCCATCCTTTCTTTCCATCAAAAATATATGTACAAGAATATGTAACATTTTACACGTATATATATCAATATATGTATATACACGACATTGATTTATATAGGACTGAACATAGATACAATTACTAAATATCCATTTTGAATCGTTATCCTATTCGTATTCACTTAATAAACAATGTATTTATTGTCGTATCTGATAGCATAGATCATTGTTCTTAAACTATATGTGACATATATACCAATTACCCTAAAAGAACATTTTTTGAATTCCTCTTTCGAGATTTATAATCATGATTTTGAATTTTATATATGTTTCTTATTAAATATTTAGATTTTAGATTTTAAGGGCTGTTTTTACTATAATCTTTTTGTGCGCATCAAAAGCTTGATTTGAATATAAGATTCTTTATAAGGAGAACAATTCTTTCTAGCTGCAAAAAAAATGAAAAAAAAATATCAAACACTTGATAGGAAAATTTGACGACGAAAAAGTTCCTACCGAAACAAAAGAAAATTAATGATACAACAATGATCATGAATACAACGATGCATGGTAGCTTAGTATGTTTTTACACATAAGGCATGCTTACATATATTTTTTGTACGTACCACATAGCTAGGTAAGTATTTTTTTCGTCGACATCGGTTACTAAATAAACAAATACTATCATTTCTTAGTCTGAACTATGGTATACGAAAGGACATATTATTGTATATATGGATATACAAGTATAGAGGGGGCAACATTACCGAAGATCAAGCCAAGATAGGGATGAGACACAAACAACAAACCTTGCACTTTTTCTTTACCCTTCTTTTTAGGAATGATTCTAGTATTTATACACCACTACTTAATCAAAAAATGCATCACTTATATCCTGGAATATTAATTATACAATCTGTGTGGTAGATATGTAAGCTTATTATTAAATAAAATCTATAGGTAAAAGAAAACTATTAAGATCAATAAAACTCGAATTATCAAGAGACAACATATATAAATTGTTATAATTGATCCATTCCCAGACAGATTACCTATCAAATTTTAAGAAAATGTTATAAGGCTACAACTTTTACTAATCTTGCAACTTCTAAAGGCGATGTCAAAATTTATACATATACATAAGAAGAAAAACAAGATAGAAAAGTAAAATTAGGACCATGCTGAAAATATAATAGAAAACGGTAATAATAATTGCAAGCAAAGAAAAAATAGGTATGCACATACGATATGTGTCCATTAGGATAGATAGATGTCCATACGACCAAAAACGAAGTGTACACAACCTCTTTTTATCTAATCTTATTGCCTCATATATCGAAGAAAAAGTAACACGAAATTACAAAGGGCAGCAACACACACACACACACAAAGCTGTGTGAAATCGGAAAATGATGAAAACATCAATTAATAAGAAAATGTAAAGAAAGAAAGAGGAAAGGGTCAAGAGAGCATATATTCCCTTCTCCAACAAAACCCCACTCATGTTTCCAGATATGGAGTGAAAGAAGCAATAAAAAGAACAACATCAACCACTCCACATATTTATATATTAACCTCCATATAGCTTTGCCAACAAACCCAACAATCTTTGAAAACAAATAACCCTTTCATTTTATATTTTATATTTCTTGGGGTCGTTTGATCTTAATGTTTATTAGAGAGAGATTTGTATGTGTTTGTTAATGGCGAGCAACACTAATAATGGTAATAATCAGAAGACAAAGATGAGTCTTGTGTTGTCAACAGATGCTAACCCTAGATTAAAATGGACTTGTGAGCTTCATCACAGATTCGTCGAAGCCGTTAACCAGCTCGGTGGACCTAACAGTATATACTTTTGGGTTTTCGTCTTCTTTAGTTTTAGTTTTTCTTATTATCCATTTCTTAATTGTTTTTTTATTTTTTCTGTTTTTTTTGTTTGCAGAGGCAACACCTAAGAGTTTGATGAAGGCTATGGAGATTCCTGGGCTTACCTTGTATCATCTCAAGAGCCATTTACAGGTAATAATGTTCGGCAGAATCTTTGATTCGATGATCAGTGTTTTCAGTTTTCGGTTTTTTTTGTGTTTTTTTTTCTTCTTGAAGATCAAACTTGAATGACTTTATTTTGATCTTCCTACAGAAATATCGACTAGGAAAGAGCCTGAAGTTCGATGATAACAGGCTAGAAGGTTTGAGTTTCTTTATCATAACATTGATCCTGTTTTATGAAAATATATAGAGCATATTCTTAAAATTGAACCCTAATCTGACCATATTGTGTTACAACATTTTTACATATATTTTCCTTACTTATTATTTGCTTCTTGGTCGAGCAGTTTCATCAGCTTTAGAAACCCAAGAAGCTGAGAGTGGGAACTATTCTAGAGATTTCAGAGGCAGTGTCAACGAAGAAAACAACAATCCAGCTAACGAGTTATTAATAATCAGATAATCAAAACATTATCTTCTTTAAATTGATTATTGTAATACATTGAAAATTTATTGTTTGGTTTGTTTTGAAGCAGAGGCTTGAAGATCACCGAAGCTTTACAACTGCAGACGGAAGTTCAGAAGAAACTTCATGAACAAATCGAAGTAGTAACGTCAATCAAACCTCCTATTAATAAACTCTAACTAAGCACAATAATTGATGTTTGGTGTCTTAAAAATGTTTTGGCTTTAGGTTCAGAGGAATTTGCAAGTGAAGATTGAGGCACAAGGAAAGTATTTACAGTCAGTTTTGATGAAAGCTCAACAAACTCTCGCTGGCTACACATCTTCCACTCTTGGTATGGACTTTTCGAGAACCAAGCTCTCGAGATTTGCTTCACTGGTGAATCCGAGTTCTTCGTTCTCGGAGTTAACGCAGGTGGAAGAATACGAAGAAGAAGCAGAGGACGCACGAGAAAGTTTCTTGTATCGCAAGAAAACAGAAAATAGAGGAATTAAACTGCTGAGATGTTCAGTTGAGAGCTTCTTGGAATCTTCAGAAAGCTCAGAGACAAAACGGAATAATGATAATGATGAGAGAATATCGGTGGAGCTTCCGTTGATGGAGATCAAATCAGAAGTGATGACGAACAAGAAGAAGAGAAACCATAACGACGTCGTTTGCATGGAATGTCAGCTGCTAAAGAAGATAGATTTTGAAGTTGATGATGATGAGCAGGAGTTGAAGCTGAGTTTGAATAGTTACAAAAAAAATTATGGGGACGTGCCCGAACCGAAAAAAAGACTAGGGTTTAATTGAGAAAACATATGCGTAGATTTCCATTGATATTTTTAAAGTAAAGATTCTGCGAGTAAGTCGGGGTGAAGAACGCATGGGAATATTCTATCTGAGTCAACATGATTATTACATATGCTTAGAAAAATGTGTGCACAGAGTATGTGGGGAGGCTTTTGAATGTGGTAAAGGCGGATTTGAGGGGAACCTTTTATGATCAATGAAAGATGCAAAATGATTAATGTTCCGACGATGATGGCTTTTATAGTGAGCTTTTATCATTATGTCCTCGGTAACATGTTCAAATACCTTAATTATTCTATTAATTAGCCATCTTGAAGTTTTCTTTGGAACCCCATGAGAAAGTGGTAATACTAGTTAAGTAGTTATAGTATGTGTAACATAGAGGAACGAGAGTCATGTGCTCATGGAAACGAGGCTTATAAGTTTGTATTCCAAATGAAGATGATTATATCTATGTACATAATTAACCCATTCGAATTGCGGTGGCTTGGATCATCATCTTTTTTTTTGAAAAGTGGCTTGGATCATCTTCTGTGAGATAATTGGTTGGATAACCTTTTTGTTTTGAACATTTTGGAAATTACATTTTTATCTTTTTGAGAAGAAACAAAAAAAAAAAAACAACTTCAACTTTGTTTTCACGGGTTTTACTCCTTAATTGACAAAAAAGTTTTATTTGCTGGTGCCACAAACTTACATCTAATTTGATATAAACTTGGAGTTGACACAGTTTAATTTACTTTTGAGTTCAGAAAAAAATTTATCGGTATTAACACTCATTAAAAGGAATTTCTTAAAATGAACATGTTTCAAAAATTTAAACAAATTTATAAAAATAGAAAGTTATATAATATTTTGTTAAACAACTTTTGTTGTCTCTAATAATATGAATATTGTTTATAACGTTATACTATTGAAACTCCTACGGACGGACACACACTTTCACTAGAGCATATATTACAATTTACAACCAACAACATTTGTATTTTCTTGGTCGTGATCTTATCTTATACCTCCGCCTTTAAAACATAAAGACAAAGTCAGAAGAAAAAATGAACTCAAAGATATATAGGATGAAAATTTGCTTTTATCAAGATATAAGCTCCAGAAATTTCAAAAATGATACGTGGGAAAAATATGAAAACTGTTATTAAGGAAATTGTGCAGAAGATGTTGCCTGGATATGGAAACAGAACAACACATTTTCTTGGAATGTCCATTTGCAAAAATGTTGTGGAGAGCCTCAGGAATATCAAATACAGTGATAAATAGTTCAAACGCCACTTTGGATGCCAAGATCGAAGTTTGCTTGACTTGTTGTTCAACTCGGATGTCTCATTTACTGAAGCTGCTATTTAGATTCTTCGGAGATTATGGAAGAGTAGGAATAATTTAATATTTCAGCAAAAACTGATGCATTGGAAAACATTACTACAATTGGTGAAATGATGTGAAAGAATGGAAAGAAACGAATTTGGCGGAACCTATCATACATACATCTGGTCGTGACCCTCTTTACAGTAGATCAGCTCATAAGCTTTGGAGAAGCCCCCCTGAAAAATGGATTAAATGCAATGTAGACGATTCTTTTGTCGACGTAACGGTACAGAGTAGAGAGCATGATGGGTTTTGAGATGAAACAGGAAGTTACAAAGGCTCGGAGAGCGTCGGAAGGTAAGTGCAAAGTCCACTAGAAAGTGAATTACAAGCTATCTTGATGGCTATTCAATTTTTTTGGTCTAAAGGTTATGATTGAAAGTGACTGCAAAAAGGCTGTTGACATAATTCTCAACCGAGCTTCACACTTTGGATTACATAACTGGATACGAGAGATACACTGGTGGATTACAAAGTTTGAAGGTGTGAAGTTTCAATGGATTCTGAGGGAAGCAAATCGGGTGGTAGACAGACTTGCAACAGAACAACAACAACTTTCTCTGTCCTTCAGTTTTCATTTTATGTGTCAATATCATCTCTATTACATGCAGACTGTAGATTCTCAATATCATTTATCAAAGTAAGCTATTATAAAAAAAAGACTCATGCATGGATTTTACTTCATTCCTTAGACTCATTTTAAGTAGAAACTAACGTGAATATATTATCGAATCTGTGTGACAACCTAAAGGAGAAGATCGTACTTGTCTACTTGATTCATTTGAGGATATAAACAACTCAATAAGGTCACCGAATATTTTGAGAGGCTGAGAGAAATATAAAGTGAAAATGGACGATTGTTTTCATTCTCTCATCCGATTCCAAAGCATATGTTCAAAAAACATATAGCCAAAATCTTATTTTGTCTAGATTCAATTATTTTTCCTTCACATTGTTCTAAGTATAATGTGAAAATGTTCACGGTATCTTCCAAGTCATGTAATCATGGCTCTGATATATGCTGTGTAATGGTCACTGTGGTTGAAATCTTCTAATAGAATTCGTGAATATAAATGTCGTAAATTTGGTGGTAATTTCAAATGGTGTTTTAGTGATAAGAAGATAACAAATGATGTTTCAAAATATTTATTTTCTGGATTTGAAACATATATCGATGGTCCTTTTTGCTAATTAAACATTTTCCAATGTGAGAATTTACTGAAAGTTAGAGAATTAAGAATACCTATCAGGCTATCACCGAACTTGGTCTGGGAGAAAGCATTAATGTTATATATCACATTATCACTTGTACTTGACTGAGGTAAAACGAGACTGCCTCCACCTTCGCATCCTATGTGGATCCAACTTCAGGCACGTTCTGCTCACGTGTTATCTGTTTGACTTATTCGAATTTACCACAAAAATATGTCGGAAGGGTAAATAAAATAATGATTACGGTAAAAACAATTTTTCATTAAAACCATAATTTAGTTAAATATTATTAAAAGTCAAATACCATGCCCATTTGGAACATTTTGTAATAAAAGAAAAAAAGAGAATACACAATTGTAACTTGCAAAGTCTCAAGAACATGTAAACCAAACCTGATAAGCAGTTATTTCCAGAGAGGGAGTCAGGGACTAAAGATAAGAATTCATTTTAGAAACCAGTAATGCTGTTATGGGGGGACTGTTTTGTAATCTTCGAACTATATCCGGTCAGCATGCTCTAAACTTGATGCCGGCGAAGGACAAACCCGGTCCATGCGATCTGGTCCACGTGGTACAACTCAGTTAGGACCAGACTAATTTTAGATTGGGACTATGAGCTTCGACTCTATTAGTCCATCAGAGCATGCCTGTTTGTTGTAAACCAATAACAGCTCGTCGTCTTAATAATTGTGCACTAGACCTTTACCCACCGAGGGAATATCACCTTCAGCTATCCATTATAACCCAAGTTGCTTTGTTTGCATTTAACTTCTTTTGGATCCTTTCTCATGGTGGCCGCTTCCTTTCCTCCGACCACATCAGAGATCTCATTGGTCATATCAAAGACCACAATTTAGAAAATAATGTTATTACTTTAATATATAGATGTACACACACTTATAAATATAAACAAAACAAAGTCATATAAGATCAACATTCAAGATTACGTTTTTTTTTTTCCCAAATTATGTTATATTAATATTATGGCCCAAAGTCCAAGTACCTTAGTACCAACAAAAACCACATAAAACCCATGGGCTACAAACGAACAGGCCTAAACCCAAATACACTAAAACGGGCACAAGGCCCAATATCTAGAGACAGCAAATCACCGGCCCAAGGTCCAAGCGAGAAACAGATGCCGGCCGCTTCCATTGCGAGCCGCAACCTCACGTCCTCCTCAACTACCACCGGAGAATCACCACCGACTCACCGCGCCACACCGGAACACTAAGGCTCCTCACCTTCTTCACCGCGACCGCCAAACCTCTCCGGTACGTCTAATCTCGGAGAGAATCAATCGTGACCGAGATCTCATCCGCGCAAGTTCAAAACAGAGACCAAAGAGGAGGCTTCGCTCAAACATCAACCTTACCACCGGATGTCCTCCATCGTCCTCCGACGAGAGCTCATCCAACAAACCCGAGCCAAACTTAACTTACCTAGGGAACAAAACAAAAAAGAAAAGAGACTAAACCCTATAAAGGAGCTAAGGGACCAGAAGCCGGCAACAATGAAGCTGTAAGAGCCTCCACGTTCCGGGAGCTTAGCCGACGCCACGGAGCTGAAGGAGCCTCCATAACCCGGAAACTTTAGCGGCGATGCAAGAGCTGTGGAAGCCTCTACAACCCGGAACCAAAACCAACGCTTTAGATTACGTTATCTTATTTATTTTTTAAATGTATGTTTTCGGCTTTTTAAGTAAAGGAAAAGTTGCAACTTTAGGACTAACCTCGAGAACGGAGAAAAGCAAAATGGGAACTTAAAATCGGCAAATGTGTATTTTGTTTTTTGGACCAACGACTGTGGTCTCCTTCTGCTGTTTGTTTTAGAGCCTGCAAGCAATATCCAATCCTCGGTTTTAAAATATGTTACTTTGAGACAGAACCAGATGCTTAAGAATGTTCCAAGTACCATGTGATTAAAAAAAAATCTCTAAAACAACATTAAAGAATTTAAATGAGACAGTAAAGAAAGGGGAAGTCATATAAAGAAAAAGATACTAGTACCTTATGAAGGTAAGATTTTTTATTATTATCATTAAGGGAACCATATTAAACCAAAATGGGTCTTTTTGAATCATTGCAATGAGGAGTCATTGTAAACTACAGACTATTGTCATTTTTGAACTGAATCCGTGACATGAGTGGAGGAGAAAATGCTCTATTGAGCTAACGGTGGAGGAAGGGCAGCTAGAAGCCCGGTAGCAAAGGAAGGCAAAGCAGATCCAGGAGTACGATATGTGGATGAATCAACAGGATGGGAAAGAAGGCATTAAGATGCATAATTAGCATAAACAAACACACCCACATAATTAGTTATGGTGAATATCGATCGAATCTCCCAAGCTAGAATCTAATGATAATTTCTACAGTCATGAAGACTATAATTTTTATTGCAATCCTAAACTACTACATAGTAATATAGTATCGTAGGCAAAACCGACTATTGAGGCATTACGTTATGGTGGTTTCAATATTGATGTAATATTTTGTGAGAAGATAAGATGAAGTAGCACAAGTAAACATGCAGCCGATGTTGTTTCATAAAACGTGACCTATGAAGCCCAAAGTGAGGGGGGAAAGATCTTTTTATTTTATTTTTATTTTTTTAAAGGCTTTCTTGAAAAGAATCTTATAATAATATAAAGAATCATTCTGAAAGAAATATATAAAAAGTAAAATGTATTTGTTTCTTTTCGAAGAGGATTACTCTGTTTTACCAAAGTTTAATGCTTTATATGAGTAGCTTGCTCCTGTAGGCTGTGGACTGTGGTAATGGAATACTACCAACGGTTTGCATGGCCCACGGCTCCGGTCCTCTGTGTTCCTGCCGTTTAACAAAGAAACCCAACAAAACCACTTTCCTTAACAACAAAGGAATTATGACATAACCAGAAATCCCACAACGTAAAAGGGCGTAAACTTGAATGATTAGTGTAGAACCCATTGTCCCATAAAGTTAAAGGCATTTTATATTTCCAAGTACCAATTGTGAATCAAGTAAGAAAGCATTTGATGAGTTGGCCTATTGGCTAAAACTATCTGATAACAGCTCAAAGAATTTTGGAGGTCACATATTCATGCTGGGAAGGGTCTATGAGCCAAAAAATTCCTAATCATTAGAAAAAACCTTTGTCATGTTGTTTTTGTTTTTTTCAGAGCAAATAATACTTAAACTGGCTTATAACCAAAGCTCTTGATTGAGCTAGGCAGTTTGTAGATGGTGAATACAGAGAATCTCACAAAACATGTTCACTGCAAAAGAGTAAGTGTTCATAAAAGTACAACAGGACGTGGATAGTTAAGGAAGGTCTCTCAGAAACCCCAAATTGGCCAATTATCAAGTCAAGATTGTTGGAATCAATGGAATGAGAAGGATATTGGTTAGACAAAAAGCAAAGGACAAATGTAGAGTGATGTAGGGAAACCAATGAAGAGAGATACTTAACTTCTCTTTCGTACAATCATTGTCAGATTCTTCCAATAACAGCCTTAATCTTACTTAGATTTCCAAAGCAATGTTTTGTTTAAGTGAATTTATATTCCCCAGGGACCCACTGTCCTTTTACACTTTTCAAGCTTCTCCCTCCAAATCCCAATAACTGATATATATCTACAGGACACATGAACTCAGAAGGGATACAATCTCATTCTCATTATCCCTAACCCTCTCTCATTTCTTTGAAGAAAAAAATAAAGATACTCTTTGATTCTTCTTGTCTCCATAAGAGCAGATATGATGGGTTCCAGTAAAAGGATGATGTTTTGTCTTCTTGTCTGCATAGGATTACTATCAGACAACAAATATAAGGTCTCAGCGTTGAGTAGAGAGTTTTTCCTCAAAGAAACACAAGGAGACAAAGCTGGAGTTCATCCAGGTGATATTGCTAAGCTGAAGAGCATGGATATTCATTTTAGGTACAACCGTGAAGAACACGGAATCCTCAGCGGAAACCGACGCATTCTTGGGGAGGTTAACAAGGATAAAGTTAAAGCTGAGAAGATGCAAGCACAGAAGAATCAGACAAAGGACTCATTGCAATCAAGCAAGAGACATGTAAGACGGGGATCAGATCCTATCCACAACAAATCGCAGCCATTTTCTTAAGTGGCACAACAAGAATGAGATACATGAAAAAGGCAGTACACTATAGAAATGCAAGAGGAGGAAGAAGACGAAAAAGGCGCGATAATCAAGCTGGAGGTAGGCTAGTTGGGTTTTTTTCTCGCAAGTATAGATTTGATAGAACACAGAATATTGGCTAATGAAGCCATCGTGGTATCCAGAGCAGCATGATCTGTTCAGATACACCAGGATAACACATGATTAGTTTTTTTTTTTCAAAATATTTCTTTGGAGTTTTTTTTTGCATTAGTTATAAGTTTCTCGATAAGTTTTCTTCTTTCTGCATTGCTTTGAATCCACACAAAAACATATCTCATGTATATACAATTTCTCAAAGTTTTGATCATCTGCAACTTCCCTGTTAAATCTCTCTTTGAACTTAAAAAGGTAACCACTTCTGTCTTTCTAACAATACCAAGAAGTGAAACTGAGTATCCAGGAAAATACAAACCGCCTCATATATCTTCAGGAAGATCTAGATGCTTGACGTTACCGGAGATAAATCATTATCAGCTTAATTTATTCGTTAGCCCTAGTCTATAAAGTAAATTATTGGGGTCTATTCCTTAAGGTGTTTCGTTCTACACTCTCATCAACAAACGTTGGGATAAAGTTATTTTAGTCTGGTTTGTATTAGTAATGTACTGTTTTAGCACCTCAATTCTAATTTGGTAGTATGCAAATTCTCGACAGAAAAACAATTATTATTGTTATAATTAACTGGTAAGTAACGTTTATGGTGGATAACTTGCTCAAACTTCACAAGGTAAAAGCAATGATGTGTGGCATAATTTTAAAAGTATAGGAAAAGCTCAAACCTCAACAATATTTTATTTGTGCATATGTATACATTTTTTTTTAATTAGATATATATATAAATCAACCCAAAAAAACGGGATTTTTGGATCCGGTTACAAGCCCAAATCGAATAAAAGTTCCTAAGTCAATGTATTACAAAGCTACGTTCGCCCACCCACTAAACCCGGCACGTTCCGGTAGCCCGATTTTAAAATTCTTAGGACCCGATTGTTGTTCTCGACCGAAGACGATGATCATGGAACCGTGAGGTTCTCCTCGTTACCTCGGATGCCGGGAACTCCCATGTCGTCGCCGGAGTAGCTAACTCTCGGGGTTCTCTTCAGAACTCATAACTTTCACCAACATTGAACGCACAGACGCATATAGAAGTAGGAATTAGAGGCCATACCAAGTGAAAAACGCTCCTAACCCACTGTACAGTTTTCTATATCGCCAACCACCCAGGACTAGAACCAAGAATGATTGCTAGGCCTGGTGGTGAATAAAGGACGGACCCGAGCCAGTCGCAACTAGACGAAGCCGAGAACACTCCACGACCTGCAAAAACAAAGAGAAGCAACACCACCACGAACACAACATGCTCATGGCGCTGGGAAGTGAAGCCTCGACCGACCAAGCCACCGAGGAATGAGGCAGCCCTGCTGACAAAACAGAGAAGCTCGAGAACCTCGAAGGTCGCCTCCTCCGAGAACCGGGTAGAGGTAAGTCTTTGGGCCTAAAGCTGAAACCTGTGGCAAGGATAAAGCTTGAACAACCACAATCAGAAGTGAAACCATCAAGGAGCTAGTCGACACGCTCCAATGGTCGGCATCGACTAGACGGGAAGAGGGAGGAAGATTGAAAGGAAGGCCGCTTCATCGCCTTGGAGTCGCCATAGACGACGCCCCCAACATCGCTCCGGAGCAGCACTTCACGCAAGACCACCGCGAGCTTCGACACACACCGACAACTCGAGCTACAAACGCCTTCGAGTAAACGAACCTCCAAAGCTTTCAAATCGTGAGAAAAACAGAGCCTGCCTAACCCAGACGCCTAGGAGAGACCAGAAACCGACCTCGCACGACCATCGCCAACCGAGACCACTACAGAGAGGAGTCCGACGACGAGACTTCCATTCCGCCTCCTCGCGCCACAGACCCTCCAAGGGGTTAAAGGAGCCCCTTGTACAGCCCTAAAAGCCGACTCCTCAGCCTGAGAACACGCTTAACCCGCGCCGCCGCTCCAACCCTAGCAATTTCCACCAGAGGCGGAGCTTCTCACGTGCGAAGACGAGTCCGACGAAACCCTAGGAACAGAGACGGCAACAAAGCGGGGCGAGTAAAGAACACAGGAGAGGAGCAAAGAGAAAAAGAGAGGTTGAGAGAGAAGCGGTTGGCTCCCGGCGTCAGAATGGACGCTCACGCGCCACCACGAGCCGGAGCCGCACAGATCTGTTTTTTCTTTTGTTTTGCGAGAGGATAAGGAGGAGAGAGAGAGGATTGCATATGTATACATCTACTAGAAATTTTTCTGAATGGTAACAGAAGAACATATGGTGCAAAATACAACAGTAAATATGGTTGAAGTGGAATATACGAATTATATTTTTAAAAACTGTGCATAACACATGGAACAAAAAAGGCTTAGAGCATCTCCAATGTATTACTCCAAAATAGTGTAACTCCAAAATGGAGTTGGATTTTACTCCAATGTATTACTCCATTTTTTACACCCAACAAAAAGATTTTTTTTTCATTTAGTTGATAATTGTTATTAGTACCTTCAACTTATTAAAAATTAACAATTAACCCAACTATTTTATGTTTACAAAATTTCTATAATAATATATTTTATTTAAATTAAATATTTATCATTAAAAATACAACTAGAGATTATCTTCCAATTTCAATTCGTGCAGATTTTATCATATGCAATTTTTCTAATTCAAAAATATTTTTATGCATTAAAAGAACTTAAAGAAAAAATAAAGTTTTGTTTTGTAATTTGAATTATGTATTGGGTCCTATTGTTTGTTTGTGCATATATCAAGTTCAACAAGTACAAATGTTATCAATCAAAATTTTGACCCACAAAATTAAAAAACTCATCTATTCCGTTTGAATAATACTTCACCGCTTTTAGTAGTTTCGAAAACAATTTACCGAATTAATTATTAAATTACTTATTTATATTACATTATATTTATTTTATATTTTTTTATTTTTAGTTTTGACTTTTATGAGTTTATGCATATTTTCTGTAAACTATAAAGTAGTAATCTTTTGTGGAGTATTATATTTTTTTATGTTATTTTAAGTATGAAATAAAAACATTAAAAATCAAAAGGACCATTTCATAAATATAAAAAGTTCAACTCCAAAATAGAGTAATGGGTAAGGGCATCTCCAACCCTACTTTATTTTTTCTTTATGTTCTTTTAATGCATAAAAATATTTTTGAATTAGAAAAATTGCATATGATAAAATCTGCACGAATTGAAATTGGAAGATAATCTCTAGTTGTATTTTTAATGATAAATATTTAATTTAAATAAAATATATTATTATAGAAATTTTGTAAACATAAAATAGTTGGGTTAATTGTTAATTTTTTATAAGTTGAAGGTACTAATAACAATTATCAACTAAATGAAAAAAAAATCTTTTTGTTGGGTGTAAAAAATGGAGTAATACATTGGAGTAAAATCCAACTCCATTTTGGAGTTACACTATTTTGGAGTAAAATTTGGAGTAATACATTGGAGATGCTCTAAGATTACTCCATAAATGGAGTAACCCTAGCTATTACTTCATTTTGGAGTTGAATATAGAGTGGGGTTGGAGAAGATTTTACTCCATAATTGAGTTTGGAGTCAAAAATGGAGTAGGGTTGGAGATGCCCTTAGAAGCATTAATAAAACAACCTTAATCAAACGACTACTACTACACCTACGCTCTGGAAAATAAATCTGAAATCCAAACCAATCCAAACAAAAAGTCTGAACCTATAATCAATTTCTGAAATGTAGAAATACTGGAATGGATTCTATAAAAATGTATAAAATGTATCTAAATGCAAAGGGATCGAAAACCCCTAATCCCATGCTTAACCACAACGTCCAATTATTTACAAGGAAGAGAACAGTACGTGGGATTAACCCGGGCCTTATATGGGCTTTATAATCTCTAAAAGAAAGTCAATTGTATAAATAAATAAATAACTAAGAAGACAAATGGACTATGATGTAAAGCCCAACAAGCCCATAATCTAAAACAAACTCACGAATCGTGTCCGTTGATTTACCAAACTCTAAGAAGATCTGATCCGTCGGATCTAGGGTAATAGGGTTTTGGAAGCTGAGAAGGCTTTATATAGATACATTAGGTTAAAACAAGCCTCCTCAGCGTGTGAGCGAAGCAGGAAAAAATGGTTCAGCGTCTTGTATACCGCTCGCGTCACAGCTACGCCACCAAATCTAACCAGCACAGGATCGTCAAAACCCCAGGTCTGCTCAATCATGAATCTCTCTAATCGATCTATATGATGCTTTAATGTTAAAAATGAAATCTTGAAATGTGTTGATTCTGCAGGTGGTAAGTTGACTTATCAGACCACTAAGAAGCGTGCAAGTGGACCCAAATGCCCCGTTACCGGCAAGCGTATTCAGGGTGTAAGTCTTCTTTGTTTGGTTTTAGTGTAGTCTTGGTAGATTGTGTTTGTGTGCTTATTGACGGTCTTGTGCTGGTTAGATTAATCCAACACCAGGACATAACTTTATCATAAGCTAGATTTAGTGCCCATCCTTGTCTTTTCAAAGTTGTCTCCTTTTTTTTATATATTAAGGACATTACTGTTTTACTTGGTGGCAGAAACTTTTAATTATCTTTAAATTTGATTACTTGTCTTGTTTGATGCCTAGTTCTAACTTGTGTTTTTGTGTTTGTTTAGATCCCTCACTTGAGGCCTGCTGAGTACAAGAGATCTAGATTGTCTAGAAACAGGAGGACCGTGAACCGAGCTTATGGTGGTGTTTTGTCTGCTTTGGCTGTTAGAGAAAGGTTAGTTCTTGTCTCATTTTTTGTAACATGTTTTTTGTTCTTTGAATAAAAGGCAGTTTTATATGTTTTAACTGATTTTTTTTTTGTGTTGACAGAATCGTTCGTGCTTTCCTTGTGGAGGAGCAGAAGATTGTGAAGAAGGTGTTGAAGCTCCAAAAGGCTAAGGAAAAGGTTGCTCCCAGGAGCTAGATGATCATATTAGCTTCTTTCGGGAAAAAAATGTTTAATGGATCTGTTCTAGCAATAGTACTGGTTGCAGAATTGGAGAGAAATACTTTTTGTTATCCGTTGAGTTTTGATTCTGTCGACATTTCTCAAATATTGCGTTTTGTTTTCTCTTTCACGTTTCTACTTTTACCAACGAAGCTGCATTGTGAATTGGCTTCTATTATTAGTAACATTTAGAATCAGTCATTGTCCTTTTGCCCAAACGTTACTGCCTGCACTTTACTGACTTTCTAAATGTTACTAACAATCGATGCCTCATAATAAAGAAAATTGTAGAAGCAGTCGTCCCAAACGCAAAAAAAACATGGCTGCGTATTTGCAAACCAGGCGGTTTTCTGATTGAAAACTATATCTCCACGACACAAGTATCCACTATCCAACCACAAAAGTGATAGTTCTTCTTCATCTTTTCCTCTGTTTTCCTGGGAAAGTTCCCATGTTTCCTCATGTCATCAATCATTGTTTCCTCATATTGAATCAATCATTTAACGCAGCCATGTGGTGAGCACAAAGCGAACTATTCCTTCGCCTTTTACTAACGAAAAAAAAAAAAAAATTCTACTCCTCAACTCATGGCATATGAGAGTTGAATTGCTGTTTCATTGAAACATCATTTTAATATGTGATTCATTTTATTTTCATCGACTACGTTTTCCTTTATCATTCCCATATTTGTTGTAACCAACACTCCTGTATATTCAAAGTGAATGCAACGTACATCTTTAAGGGAAAAATATTTGTCTTACAACGACAAAGACGTCACTATCATATTATAAATATCTATCCGATCTATTCTGTTTACCAACAACCATTATGGTAGAAGGAAAGGACCAGACCAACTTTGAACAGTATGCTGATTTCAGTTGGCAAAAAAATGTGATTTTTACCAATATTAATTATAACCCTTTACTTGTGGTGGTGCTTAGTTTAACAAAGCGCAAAGGGGAGTTTTCTTTAAAAAACCAAATTTATAGGAAAAATTCAAATTGTGCTTAACAAAAACAATGAAAAAAAAAAACAAAAACAAAAACAAAGGAATTCTAAAAGTAATGAAAATTAGAGCTTTAGACCAACTCTGCCCTAATTTATTAATGAAAACAGCCTAAAATCTAATTTATTTAATTTTCTGGTGTTAATTGAACCCAGTCCTTTTCAAGTGGATCCGCTTCTGTGAAAGAGTATTTGGTCTCAGAAACAACTTTAAATTCGATCTCAACTTTAAGTGCGTCTTCCTTGTCCAAATAAACCTTTGGAAGTTCAGCTAAAGGTAAGAACTGAGCCCAACCCCAACCCGGGCTTTGTTCTGTGTACCACGTTTCCACTGCGAGTAAAAGATTATATATCTCAGTAAATTATCTGTAGTCTGTTGTTTAGTTAGGTTAGTAAGAAAATAGAAAAAAAACAATGTAACTGTGTTTTAAAAGATACATGGATATTCAAAGTGATAGGATCCAAGTGGGTTAAGAACTCCGAGACGTGCTTGCACGAAAATCTTCTCATCAGCTTCTGGTTTATCACTATCGGCTAGACACAGAAAAATGGATAGCCATTTTCCATGTGCTTCTAAGGCTCCCTTCGGATACAGCGCTAGAACCCTACATAACATTAAATATTATGAACTTGTTAACATTCATATGCACAAACACAAATATATATGTGTCTGAATACATAGTACTTGTGTTTCAAAAAAAAAGACTACATAGTACTTGTTATTACAATATAATATATACTCTCACCATTCCTTTCCTCCCATTGGAAAACTGTTTGATTTCTGGACATCCTCTTTCAACTCAGAAAAATCTTTTATAGTCCAAGAGAACTTAGGATCAAAGTATTTCTTAGTAAAAGAGAGGACTTCCCAATTGGTAAGGGATGGAGCAACAATGACATCAACACCAAACTCACATTGACCTCCCTCAAAGATGTAACCGTTGTCAGGGTTATTAAATGTATCACATGGAAGAACTTGCTGCAACCCCCACCTCGTTTTAAGTTCACTGAACGGTTTTACTCCCACATCTGAGAACACATATATATATATATATATATATATATATATATATATATATATATTGGTGACTATTATATGTGAACTTATATATATATATATAGAGAGCATGAGATGTAGCTTACTTTGAATAGTAAAGTACTTGTTTTCTTTCTTGTTATAGACAAAGAAACGAAGTTCCGCAAAAATCTCTGTAGGTGATGTGAATAGCATCAAGCTTTTGCTATCTATTTCCACATACATGGAGATAAATCCTCTCACATTGTCTTCTCCGTTCCCTTTTGGGTATATGATCAGTCTCCTGTTCTTATAAACAATGTTACATTAGCTTGATATATAGTGTGTGTTTATGGTGCTAAAAGACCAAATGAATAATCGTCGTACAAGTTATATCCACCATAGGTGAAAAGACGAGATTGGTATTTATGATCAGATAAGGCAGTCGACTTCTCAAGTTCGGAGAAGTTGTGAATCTTAAGGGAATAAGACGAAGGAGGATGCTCTCTCCAGTGCTTCACAATGGTAGAAACTTCTGTTGAAGCTGCGGTTGACGAGTTTGAACCCATTTTCAAAAAGAGAAAAAAATACTTGGTAACTTTCTTTCAGCTATTATTTGAAGTGAGAAACAGAAACTGGAATTTTCTGTGTATTGAATGAGGAATACGATGTTTCCTATATGCAACTCTAGCTCCCAAGATATAGGAGTATCCACACTAACACAAGACTAGTTACAACTTCTTTTTTTTTTTTTTTTTTTGAACAACAGACTAGTTACAACAGATGCTAGAATATCGAGAATATGACAACTACATGAAGGATATTCTTATCCCCAATCGGTTTGTGTAACCGGATGTAAACCGAACTCCAATATTATTCAACGTCGAATAGCAGAAGTATATATATACAACATAAACGATCATTTCCAAAAGTATAACTTATCAAGATATATCTTAAAATATTATCGGAATCATCTCTAACTGACCTCTTAAGTATATATCACAACGATAAAAATAAAAAGTATCACAATATGATAATTACAAAAGTTCAAGAAAATATATTTCACAACAATAAGGTTTGGAACTTTGGATTTTATATATGGACTTCACTTAACAATCAAAGTTTTATCGCCGAAAACATTTTCTACGACAATACTTGCCAAATTATTCCTTCTCTAGTACCCAGTCTACCCAACGTGTTTAAATCTAAAAGGAAAAAGTAAGTGAGACCTAGTTGACTTTCTAAACTCGTTTCCCCCAATATCTCCGCAACTCCTACAACTGAGAATACCACTCGAGTCTACACAATCCCATACAAACTGTTTGATTTTTCTTTCCATCTCCACTAGTCATTTTAATCATTTACAAAAAAAGATATAAGATGATCCATGAAAGATAAAACAATGTGGCCTTTATGTGTAACTTTTTTGTTTATGTGTAAACATAGAATTTTGTGGGAAATACCTTGTGCTTCCACATACTGATGAAATCACCTTTGCCAACAAACTTTGACAATTCAAGCTCTTTATTGGGTTCTACATTTGACTAGCTTCAAAAACCAACGTTGGTCTTGTTATTATATATCTTACCATATATTGTTAATCTTTGTTTAATCAATTTGCAGTTTACTAACTCAAGCTTGGCCTAAGAACTAACAAATTACGATTTGGTTAGAGGTTTTGTGCGTTACCAGAAAGAAGAAAACACGCAGCTGTACGAGTTTTCAATATCAATTTAACATTGGTAAGAGGAATCCATTATGATTATAGCTACAAGATCACAAGCTTCTCTCACTGAGTTACAAGAAGAAAGGAAAAAGACGACTCTATATCTCTCACACTCGTTCTATCCTATCCCGTAAAATCTCCAAAAGCTGAAAAAACTGATGCGCTCTGATCCAAGCCAAGTATACAAATAGTTACGATTGCGGGGAAGGGCTTGGGAGATTATACTTGTGGTGATGCTTAGTATAACAAACTACAACGCGAAGTTTTCTTAGAACTTGAGAATTCAAATGATAGTCAACAAAAAAAGTCTGACATAGCACAATAGTCATGGTAGAAGAACGACATAAAATTGAGTTTCTAAAAGTAAAAATATATAGAGCTTAGATAATGGGAGAGTATTTGGTAGCAGAAACAGCTTTAAATTCGATCTCAACTTTCAGCGCGTCTTCCTTGTCCAAGTAAACCTTTGGAAGTTCAGGTAAAGACAAAAACTCAAACCAGCCCCCACCCAATTGTTGTTCGTTGTACCAGAAGTTGACTGCAAGTAAAAAAAAATCTCACTCTACAAAACGGTTGTTTAGTAAGTAAGAAAATAGAAAAAAATAATAATGTAACTGTAGTTTTGAATGATACATTGGCATTGAAAATGATTGGATCCACGTTTGTCAAGAACTCGGAAATTTGCTTGCACGGAAATCTTCTCATCATCTTTTGGTTTATCACAATCATCTAAACACAGAAAAATGGATAAGAATTTTCCATCTGCTCTACTGTCGCCCTTCGGATACAGCTTTAGAAACCTATACAACATTAACCCCATTAAATATTATAAACTTTTTAATTCATACGCAATTAGGCACACAAACACACATGTATTTTTTTTTTTGAACTAGCACACATCTATACTATTAAAGCAGGATCTTATTGTCATAATTACCTTAGTCTGCCATTTCCTTCATTAACATTGCATATTTCATTAAGGGCAATTAAGTAATATTAATAACAAATCTATATTTGGTCATTATTTTTGGATCCAGCCCACATCAAATTTCTCTTGGGCCATTTGGGCCTATTAAAAAATCAGATTCAATTCTTACTTTTTTCAAATAATTTTTTTTCAACTATTCTTAATTATTATTTTTTTCTTTTCTTAATATAATTTAAGCATTAATAAAAATAATTAAATTTTTTTATTGAAAAGTATAAATCTTTATTTAAAGTATATAATTTTTTAATTAAAATATTAACCCCATAATAAAATTAATTTATCAGAATTATACCAACTTAATTCATTAAAAAAATAAAGTTTAATTTTTTAAACATAAATAGTCATTTAATATGAAATACGATAAATAAAGATAAAAATTTTAAGTCTTTTATAAAATAAAACACAAATATATGAAAATGTGACATTTACTAAATATTTGTCAATTGAAAAAAAAATAAAAAATAAATCTGCGCTTTGAAAGCGCGGATCAAAATCTAGTGTATATTGATAGTGCAATATTGTATATACTCACCATTTCTTTCCTGCCATTGAAAAACTTTTTGATGTCAGAACGTTCTCTTTCAACTCAGAAAAATTCTTTATAGCCCAAGAGAACTTAGAATTAGAGAATTTCTCAGTATAAGAGAGGACTTCCCAATTGGTAAGTGGTAGGGAAACAATGACATCAACACCAAACTCACATTGACCTCCCTCGAAGATGTAACCGTTTTCAGGGTTACTGAATGTATCACATGGAAGAATCTGCTGCAACCCCCACACCGTTTTAAGTGCATTGAAACGCTTTACTTCTACATCTGCATATATAAAAATATTGATTACTGGAAATGAAATATATGTAAATATATATTAGGGTGAGAGCATGAGATGTAAGTTAAACCTTGAATAGTAAAGTATTTGTTCTCTTTTTTGTTGTAGATAAAGAAACGGATCTCCGCAAAAACCTCGGTTGGTGGTGTGAATACCATCAAACTCTTGCTGTCTATTTCCACATACATTGAAATGAATCCACTCCCGTTGTCCTTTTCGTTCCCTTTTGGGTATACAATCAATCTCTTGTGTTTACAAACAATAATATTTTTTCCATAAAAGTTATAAAAGTCCTCTAAATGGGTTGATCAAAATTTAGCCGGAAAAGAGAGAATAACATGAGAGGAAAAATCAAATAATATCGCCTTAGCTAGACTAGTGATGAAAAGAAAACAAAATAAGATAATTTTCCTTTGAAAAGACCACTAAATTATTTGAAACTATAAATGACAAATGCATTATATGGCGCTCAACGCTAAATCAAATATTAAGGTGTGTGTTCAACACGTACCATTTATATCTACCAGAGGAGAAAAGACGAGATTGGTATTTATCATCAGAGGAGGAAGACGAATTCTCAAATTGGGAGAAGCTATGAATCTTGAGGGAATAAGAAGCAGGAGGATGCTCTCTCCAGTTCTTCACAATCGTAGAAACTTCTGTTGAGCTTGAACCCATTCTAACCTAACGCCGTGCAAGTCTAAAATGTATTAACAATAGTAGGTATATATAGAGAGAGGAGTAAAAAGATTAGTGTGTTTTAGTAAAACGATGTTTCTAAAGCAATGACGTTTCTTGTGAACAGTTAACATGGCAGGGAAGGCGTAGCGGTCTCTCATAATGACTTTTAGTAGAAAACGAAGAGCCATGACTCGTGAATCTAGGCGTTGATAGCTAGCGTCTAGTTACTGTATGCATGACGAAAATAGAAGTTATTCATTACTCAATATCCGTATTTAACACAACCGGAATAAAGACAATCTCATTTTATGCTTTTAACAGTCTACTTCATATTAACCATTTACAAGAACACAAGATAATCTGTGAATTTTATACTGTGGTGCTAGAGTATTTTCGCTAGATATATTAGAAGAAATTTGATATTTTCCATTTTATGTATAAACATAAAATGTTTTTGAAAAAATTCTGATCAATTTCAAAATCTCGTTCATCCATTTAAAAGAGGTACAAGGATATCACTACAGTAGAAACACAAGGACCAAACTTCATCACTACACAATCAAGTCACCTAAGCAGAGCTGCGTACAAAGATTAATTCTAACTCCTAACTATCCCCTAAACTCTCTCAAAGCTGAAACAAAGCCTGACGACCCTCTCATCCATCATGCCAAGTTAATGGTAAGCACTAAACGACACGTGTCCTGCGACTAGTTAAAGAATTGTTGCCTCCACTCTCTCTACCAGATAAAACCAGCCCAGGATTGTTCACCGGTTGAGTCTGATTCACTACCCAACTCGTCATCATAACTTTCATCAGGAAGCAACTTGATTCTGTCAGCATGCTCAATCAACCAATCACTGAACCCCGGAGAAGCAGCGAGTCCCGCCATTGCTTCCCTCGTCGTCTCTCGTGTCACCTCTTCATACTCTTCCTTTGTCAACTTCTTCCGGTTCGGCGTCCTGTGGTATGTAGAATAGTAATCCTTCCTTTCAATCGGTATTCTCCGGTTAAATGAAGACCGTGACATCACATTCCTCAAACCTAGAGTCATACCACACCCAAAATTTTTTATCAATGATTTCGTTTTAAGACCAACAATGTAAAAACATGTTAAGAACCATACCGTTAGAAGGAGAGCCGGTAGATGAAGGTACAGTCCTAGCACTGTTCCACAGTCCACCTCCTCCAGGTCGGCTAAGAAACTCAGCTCGTCCATGCATTGGACGTCCCTTACCAGCAGGGACCAGCCACTGCCTTTGAGTTACCACGCTTTTCCTGCGTAATTGCAACATTGTTTCAGTCTTTAAGACAGAGCAAGCTTCTTCAAGATACATAAAGACAAGGCGAGTGAGCACATTACCTTCTGTGAATGGTTCTGCTGATAAGATAACCGAGTAAGCTAGCTGAGAGGAAAGCTCCCATCGCCAAAGGGGTATCCATTGTGCTCTGAAGTAAAAACGAGAGTTACACATCAGACTATTGTTATTGTTATAACACTTTCATTTACAAGAACATATGCAACTGTTACCTGGAAGATAAACGTGGCGGCTACAGAACGCATTGCCCATTTCACAAACTGGGCAACACTAGCATCCACACCTCCATCTTTGGAGACAACGAACTTCCTCACCGTCCAGAATCCGAAAGCGGCTCCTGTGATGGCTATTCCCACAAGCACGAGAATCGCAACCTGAGTGTAGGAATCACGTAACAATTGTTATTTAAGCTTATGCTACATACACCTGCAAGAACTGAAAATAGAGGCTTTGTAGCTTTCTGCAGAAGCAGGGGACAATGACACTTACTGGACTATACATGTCTTCACTCAGCCCGAAGTTGACAAGAATCATGTCGACCATCATCGAGAACTGATGTAGAATGAATGATCCAGCTCCTACCTGCAACACAGTAATTTCAAATGTAAGCACTTTCTATTGAAACTTATTGCTCGGAGAACCAGAGGCGGTGGCAAAACATACTCACCACAGATCCGTAGAACGCAAGATACATAACGTTTTTCCTCCCGGTAGGCAAAAGCCTCATAACCTGCAAAAAGAAGCAACATTTTGACATAACTATTAAGCAATACTATCATGATCAGGAGAAGAAAAAAACATCCACACTTACCTGGAAAATAATGATCAGAATGACGAGGAAGACACCAACAGCCATAGAACTGGTGTAGTAAAATGGAAGCCAGCTGCTGACAACTGGTGCTGCCAAGATCACCACCAGTCCGACCACAAGACAGAGAATACGCCATTGCTGAAAATCTGCAGAAAAGAAAAACATAATCAGAGAGTGAAAAACAGTCACTAAAGTCTCTAACAACAACATGCTTATAAGAGAGAGGGAGAAACCTTCTGTAACGGAGATGGTGACTGAACCAGACGACTGACCAGTATACTTCACATCAATGTATTGTGTATCAAATGGGGACATGACAAAACTCCACTGGCCCTTCTGAAGATTTTTCCAATCAGCTTTCTCACACCGGCACATCCCAAGTGAAACATTCCTGAAAAGAGACCACCATAGATAGAATGGTGAAACAAGGCTCTCTCTTTCCTTACTAAAGAGAAAAGGTATTGCACTTACCGGTGAAGACAAATCTGAATTTTGCTGTGTAGCCTCTCTGGGAGAGTAACCAAAGGAGCCAACTTGACCTTAAAAGAATGAGCATACTTTCCTAATTCACTTCTCGGGTAGCCAGAGACTTGGATGCGCTCACACGAAGTAAGGTTGACTACACTCAGAGCTGAGTTGCCTGGACCAACACCTATGAAACGTATGCAGGGGAAAAAATAAAATAAAAATTGAAGCTTTATGAATCTTCAGTTCCAAAGGAGAAAGCTTTATGGTCTATGGAACGAACCCAGCAGCTTTAATAGCAGATTGAAGTGAAGAGAAACAAAACCCAATTCTCACAAAATCAAAAAAGACCCAGCAAGACATGAGTAATTAGAGAAGGAGATCTTTAAGAGACATGAAGTAAAGACAGTACCTTTGAGCGGCTCCGTGTCCGATGTGACTAGGGAGGATAAGAGAAAGAAGAGAGCAAGATTAAGGAGAACAGAGATTCGATACGAAGGAGAAGCCATTATTGATTGAACGAACCCCTGGCTCTCTCTCTCTCTCTCTCTCTGTCGCTCGCTGGCCAAGGGAAGACGGAAGGAACTGTGAGAAGCGCGCCTGTTAGAACGCAATATTTAAGCTTTGCGTTTTGTGCGCGTCGCGTTGTATTGAAGTGGAGAGAGAGAGACTCGGTTAAGTTAAATTAATTGTTTTCGGAGGCGCGTAGCGTTGTATGTAGGCTCGGCATTGAAGTCTCGGTTTGGCTCTGGTTTTGTTTGGTTTGGTTTCTTCTATGCAGGTAATTCCGGTTTTCTTTTACGACGCCTTTGAAAATTGGTATGGGTATTTTTATGTTCAGAACCAGCAATTACTCGAATATTTATTTATTCAAACTATTTTTAAGTTACATAAATACTTGGAAAAGACAACCAAGTTACCTATTAAAATATCTGATGAAGTACCTAAAAATCTGAAAACTTTGTTAACAATATATTGATGTTAGAAACTTTGCAAAAAGTGAAAAAAATCTTAATCTAAAACAATGCATAGAAACGTGTGATCTAGCTCGTGGGTTTTAGGTCTAAGTTTTGGTTCTCGAGTGTCATGCTTGGTCTCTCCTATTGTGGAGCTTTCGTCTTGAAGATTTAGAATCTTATATCAATGTATTCGAATAATGTCTTTTTTTTTATAACCGTAGTATAATCCTAAAGGTTTTTATATGTTCAAAGACTAATTACTATGAAGTTCATGAAAATCTGGATTTTTTTGTCACTTAAGACGTCCATGAGTGGCCAAGGAGAATCAAACCCATGGTAAAAATTCTAACCGAAACCTCTTTACCACTAGGCTAAGACCACTTGGTTGAATTCGAATAATGTCTTCCCTTCGATTTCTTCATATATGATATGCGGTGTTAAAAAAAGGTGCAAAACAAATTGTTTAGTAATCTAAGCGATTTGTTGATAGAGTTTGAAAATGATGACATGGTGTTAGAGAGATTTAGGGTTGAAGAAGATAATTAATATTTGATTGATTATGCTTGAATGAGTTAAACGCTTACAAGTAGTGTTTGCACAAACCGACTCTTAACCAATATAATGGTTTATTTAACCAAACTGAAATGGACTTAACCAAACTAAAATGAATAATTAACAATTTGTATATCTCTTCAAATTAAACAGTCATAGTGATAACAAGTTCGGTATAAACCTTTAACCTAACATATGCAGAACTATGTTGTATATGTTTCTAAAAGATAAGACCGGTCATGAGATTTTGAAGATTATAGACGATTTACTAAAGATTTTTAAAAAGATTGGAAACCTATATCTATATAATTTTCGTCAAAAAATTTAGAGATTTGAATCGAATGTTCCATCTGGCTTTGCTCAAGACCAGCATTGATGAGAGCACAACTTAACCTCGAGAGATTTTGTAAATTGCAAAGCTTTCAAAAAACGTCCCCATTTTGGTCATAATAAACGACAGCGTTTTGTGCACGATGCTCTGGGTGTTTTTTTTTTTTTTGGTTTTCAAGTCTTAACCCGAATTAATCGAATTGACCGAAAAACCGAATCGAAAATACGATATAGCTCGGTTCCAATACGGTATTTGCAAAAACCAATAGAGAACCGGAAATGCATTCACTCCGACCGGATTCTTTTTCTTGTTTTTGTTTATGTTTGACTTGGCGTTGTGATGACGCCCCCCTCTGCGTGAAAGTGAAGCTTCGCTCGATTAACTCACCTATATATATACAAGTTATTTAAACTTTCTTCTGATTCCTACAACTTTCGATCAACCAGTTAGTTCCTCTATACTCGCCAGATTAATCAATCGGTAAATCGCTTTTGTCCCCTAATCTTCTATTTCTTTTAATGAGTTTACTGGTTACATATAGTTTTGTCATATTTGTAGTTTTCGGTTAGCTCTGTTATGTTCTGTTCTGAGTAATTTAAAAGAAAAACTGTAGGCAGAACAGAACATGTCTACTGAGTTGTGTCTGGAGAGGTCTTTGTTTGGCGGCGCTATTACCAGCGCCTTCCCTCAAAGATTCCAGGTCTGTGTCTCATCATCAATCATGTTCTCTCTTTTTTTTTTTTTTGATAATAATCAATCTTCTATCAACAATGGTTTCATGATTTCTTCAGGATGCGAGTAATATCAGACAAGTTCCAGATCATCAGGTTATTGCACTCTTTCTTTACCAGACATAATGTTGTTGTTATAAAGATTTTTGTATAGACAGAATCTCTAATCTTAATTTATTTGGTTTTGGCAGGAAGTGTTTGTGGATCCTTCAAGAGATGAGAGTTTGATATTCGAGCTTTTAGATTTCAAGAGCGACGTTGGGGACAACGGTAGTGCTTCTTGGTTTCTTCAGGATCTTGCTCGTGAGCAAGACGCAGAAGCATTCAAGGTAACCCATTAGAACTACTAGACTTTGAAACAACAAAAAATAACAAGACAATGTCAACAGTATTAATGTTTCACATGTAATTTCAGTTGGTTGAGCAATCACAAGTCATTGAAGCTCCTGGAATCTCCTTCAGAAACATCCCTGCCGTTGTCACATCTGCTGTTGGAGAGATGGTAAGATTCATTCATTCACTTGATGCTTCCCCTTTTATTTCCTTTTTTTTCTAACAAAGAATGATTACAGGCTATATCCAAAGGAAGACAGGGAAGAGAAGCACAAAACTTAGTGAGGGTAATTAAGTTTCTCCTTGTGCTGTCCTTTAAATGTGGTTCCTCTTCTTCAACTGGTCTTAATGTGATGATCTCTTCTGGCAGGTATATGTGGCGAATCTTCGTCTCAAGGGAGTTGAAACAGATGTCTTAGTGACTGCGTATGAACCTATTCTCATCAAGTGAGTCCCCATAAACGTGTTGTTGTTATTGTTGTTCCATGTTGTCTTTGGTTTCACGTGTGTTTGCATTTTGAATGTGCAGCCCGCTGAGCGAAAGTGCGAATGCTGTGGGATCTGGTTTAGCTGTGCCAGCTTCACAATCTGGAGTTTTGCCGATGTGTGATGTCATTAAACATGCAGTCTCTACGTTCAGAGTCAATGACTGGAGTCTTTTCGGTTCCTCTGCTTGAGTCCATGCTTCATCAGTAAAACGAAACAGTGCAAATCTGCCAACTGGTGTTATGTGGTTTCTTAATGTTGAAGTTCATTAGTTTGTGTTGCGTTTGGATAGCTTGGCCTCCTGCAGTTTTTAAGCCCAAAAAATTAATCTTTATTGATGAGTTTTTCCAAATCCATCTACATCTACTATACCGAGAAACAGAAGTCCATAAAATTATCCACTGAATAAATAAGTCCAATTATTATTACAAAAAAAAAGACAGAATTAGATATAATTCAGTCGAAGAATCTTGTATTAAGTTCCATCACGCCCCTTATAGGAAAAAGCCTTTTGTTTTGGTTTCAGTTCTCTATCTAATCAAGTGACGTCTTGTCGAACAAATGGGAGTCGATAATCAAGAAGCAGATCACAATTCACAAGGCTCTATTCTAGTCACTAATCTATAAAAACAAAAACTATACTATGATTATCCAATAACTACATCATATCACGTATCGATTTTTTTCTTAAACAATCTTTGGGTTGAAATGAAATGTAGTCCTATCGTTATTCGCCAAGATAAGTAACAGCGAATCAAAATACAAAAGCTTAATAAACAGACAAAAGCTGAACTTGTGCAACCAACTAATTTTCGTAGATAGTGAGACTCGATCGTTTCTTGACATAGACTTACTGAACTTATGAATCTCTTACGTTTGGAGAGCCCACTAGACCCACACACCCTTCATACATCAACATATACTTTTTTTGTTATATCATAAAATATTACGTATACGTTTATTGGCACGCATTCTACAGAACTTGTCCGAATGACTTCTCTCACAAAAGAAGTAGAGAATGCTCTAAATGAGGATGACATTAGCCCTTTGCGAAACGAGAGAGAATACGGACGTCGGAGAGAGACGTGGCATTGTCAGCCTAGCTCTCCACCAAATCCACCATGGACCTCTTTTCCCGTTTCCACTAAACTTGTCTCTCGTACATTTCAGATTTTTGATAATACGTACCAAAAAGCCGTATTTATTAGCACTATATTTCAACTTACACAACCTTTTATATATATATATACATATATATGGTTACATTATGTGTTTTTATGGAGATACACGTTGACGTCGAGGGGGGAAAAGGATTTGCCGACACGGATATTGTTGATAGGCATCTAAGTGGTGTGTGTGACCACCAACTTTTATAAAACTAAATAAGTAAAAAATACGTTACGCTCGAGTAAGCGTCGGCATTTTACCTAGACCTGAAAATTCTAATCACAACCGATCCAAAAATATCAGATCTGAAATCGAACAAAAAGTTAATAAACACCTAGCTGGGTTCAAAATTTCTCTACTCGAAATAATCAAACGATTCGAATAACTCGTTTATGAAAAGAACTGATCCGAATAGACTTGATCCAATAAGAATGATTTATGTTCGATTCAAAAATAAGAATATCCAAAACTATGACTTCATCTGTTTTATTTTATATTTTTTTATTTTATGATTGAACTGTAATGTCTTTTTGTTATTATTTTATAACATTTTCAAGTATTATAAAACTTTAAATGTCTAGTTTATAGTTTAAGATGTTTATTTTAATTAATACTAGTTTATTTTGTAAAATTTCAAATAATTTTGACGAATTCAGAAAAAAATTGTTGGAGTTCAGATATTTTAGTTTTTTCCGGTCTTGGATACTCGAACCAACCTGGATCCACTATGAACTCAAAAGCTACAGATTATTTTGTTATAGATCTGAAGTTATCCAAATCCAAAAATAACTGGCTCAAACCTGAACCCAAAGCTTACCTAATTAAATTTAAATGTTTAGGATCCAAAACAGCCAGAAAAACAAAAACCATCCGAACCTGACCTGAAGGCCAAATTCCCAGGCCTATTGCTTGGAGATGAAAGAGAGATGGAGAGAGATAACGACAGATAGAAACTTGGGGATTCATCAAAATCATTTCGTGGTATTTCTTGTAATTCTCTACAATATTTTCCCGAGGGGTATTGACGAAATATGAAACTTATAACTTTAATTTGTTAAAAAAAATATTTTTTACATTTTACTTTAGTCATGTAAACACAATGAAGAAAACGTACCCTTGGCAGCTCTTGTCCCCTTCAATTGCGTGTGTATATATATATATATATATTTTTTTTTTTTTATTCAACCGAGCAAAAGGGTAATTGCCACAAGAAGAAAAGTTAGACAACCTTAAATATTGATATAGTTTTTTCTTACCCTAAATTTACTGAAATCTTTTAAGTTTATTTCTTAGATCAACTCAATATAACGTCATTTCATATGGATCAAATCTATAAAAAGTATTAGTTTGTCGTTTGAATAAAAATTAAGCAACGGCACTATATAGCAGTAACCACATTAACGTCAAGACTCAACAGGCCGACCTTGGTTCGTTTTGGAATAAAGTTTTGTAACAGATTGCTAATTTTCAGTGAAGGATATTTTAGGTCGAAAAGGACTACGATATAACTTAAGAAACATGATGTGATATTTCCTATTTTCATATATACTTAAATAAACAAGATTGCAGCGATTTTAACAAAAAAAAATCACGTAAATATATCTTTGTTGTTTTTTCATATATTTGTATGAAAAGAAGCAAGTAGAGTGAGTTAATGCTCATCGTGTCAGATATACGCATAAATTACGTGTATCTGTATTTGTAAACTTCAGTTTGAGTGAGTTATTATTTTTTTCCTCTGAAACTTAGAATGAGTTGTTATTAGTACTACTTAACAATAACGACTTCCCTGGAAAGTAAGCACGTCACAATTATAAAGTAAACTAAACCTGTCGAAAACTTATAAAGCAGAAGACATATATACCATACCAATGTTAAAATAATAGTCATTGTTTTGTTTTATCATCTATTAGGAAAGATAGTACGAGATCATATATACCAGTCAATATAGATCTGATACAGATAAAGAGTCAGTAATAGATTATATAAAATTAACCTTAATAACGCCCAACATTCCAGTCAATATTTTTTACTCGAAATGAGATGAAAAAAAAAACTAAAAAAGTCAAGGCCGTGTCGGTTGCTCTACCGATTGACCCTGAGAAGCTCTTAAGGGATGACCAGGTCCTATGTTTGAGTCCTATCTATCAGATGCGTAAGTGGATTGATTTATCTGTTTCGATTGTTAGTCCAAAAAGACAAGGACCGAAGGTCCATAATTCTTCAGTAACAAAAAATAACTGTAGGAATTATAGAAGAGAAGGTGAGGCATCGGTATCAGACGTTCATGGTGTCAGATGAGGTACAGTGTTTATATATATACAAACATACGCATCACTCTTGCTTTTGGAATCTTTTACATGTACGTATGCATGCTGTATGCAATATCGTACAAGCTCATCATGTGCTTGTATAAAGTTACACATCTAAAATGATATAAGGTTATGTATCATGTGTGATATTAATGTAGCTGTATAGATAATAGAACTAATGCATATTCACACATTGTTTTTTTTTTTAACTTTTAATTTGATGGTACCGGTAGAGCCAACAATTTATATCAGAAACAAAAAACTTTAAAATATAGTACTAAACAAACTATCAAGAAAATTAATGTTATACTAAATAAGCTATAGTTCCAAGCGAAATTGAAATTTACACATAAGCTTTAATAGTAGATTGACAGTTGTAGAATAAAACAAGAGTAGAGACAGAGCTACGAAGAGAGGGGTATACATGTAAAGGTGTTAGACATGAATAATGTATAAGTATAGATATTAGATAGATAGGGTCCAAACACACAAACAATGAATGATGAATGCTAGGGTTCCGGATGCAACGTGATTATGTCGCAAGCCGTAGTGACAGTTCATGAGAGGACAACTTTTATGTTTTTTTTTTTTTTTGGTCTAATACAACTTTTATGTTGTTTTTTCCTCTCTCATTTTTTTCTTTTTCTTCGCAATTATTTGTAGCACCATAACTAAATTGCTCCAATCTCATTTCCCACCAATATTTACACCACATCAGTCTCTACGTAATAACATCAAATTATTCTGAAAATTGACACAATTAGATAGGTTTAAGCATGTGAGTGTATAAAAGACTGTAATTATTTGAACAGAACATCCTAATATTTTTATATAGGACACCGACATTTTAAGTTTATGAAATTTACTTAATGATTTAACTTTAAATGGCACATAAAATTTAAAATATCATCTCTAGCTAGTGAAATATAAATTATTAAGGTGATGATCATTAGCAAAGAAAAAGCCACCTTTTCGAATTGGAAGAGTCTTTATCTTTTTTTGTGTGTCAATCATTTGCTGAAGATATTACAAATCGCATGAAACTTTCTTTCATATTTCAAACTAGTCAAATAATAGCGAGTGATCCCTTGCAAACAAAGCTTCCATGATATGTATATATTTGGAAGTTAAAAGACACAAATGCTGGCAAAGCTGGTATCATTCATTGCTTTCTTCCTCGAATTAATTTCACTTTAAGACACAATGACACCACTCGTCTTCATCTTATTGGTACACCATCAATAATATTCATGCCTCATACGTTCATTTTCTTTCATATCTCAAACTAGTCAAATACTAGCGACTGATCCCTTGCAAACAAAGCTGCCATGATATGTTCATGCCTATATGTTCACAACATAATTTACAATCCCTATACACCGTCGTATTGTTCATTTGTTTATCCCTAATGCACGGTAAAGTACGCCTTGTATAAATAATATCACATGATTCTTTAGATATCAGCGCCTAATTATGCAAGATCACTAAATGGTTGAGCAAATCTAAAATAAGAATGAACTATTATACAAAATGAAGATTTAGATAACAAGCATTAAGAACCATCTTTAACCATATATGACCAATACAAAACTGTTACTCATTTAAAATACTAATCAACCATGGTACGTAGTCACTAAAATTAGTAAGCTTTGATTTGGAACTTAGATGATGAAGAGTCTGCTACATTGGATCACATGGTTATCCTCCACCTCCCAATAAATAGCAAGCATCAACAATAAGGGATTACACATTGAAATATAAAAGTTTGTGGATGATCTCCGAAGACTAGACGAAACCAAGTAGTTGTAATATTGCAATTATAACTATTAATAATGCATTGATTGTGTCAAACATAATATTTGCTTTTTATATATTTGTTATAAGAACTAATTATATTTTTGAAAAGTTGAACGACTAAAGAAAGTGGCAGAGGAAAAAGGCAAAAGGAGAACAGGAGAGAAAACGACGGCCATGGTAGGAACTAAGGTTAGTTACAAAGAAAAGGATTTTGGGGAGACAAATTTTGTTGTGATTTCGCCAACAACAAATCTTTTCTTTTCTTTTGAAGTTAATTGCATGATGGTTTTTAGTTTAAGACTATTCGTTTTAACTGTTAATTGCATAATTGTATGATTAGTCGTTCTCTTAAATATATTTTATATTTTTGTCAGAAAAGTCTGGATCTTCGATTCACAATTTTACACTTAATTGAATAAGTTTTTAAGTTTAAGACTATTCGTTTAACATCATCAACGACATATTATTGGAAATCTGAAACCAGTATCATACGTTGGATTCATCATCCGTAAATTATCATGTGTACCTATCTCATTGGACTTGAAATATGTAGTGTTATACTTATATGTTATGTAGGGGGGAAAGTGGAAGGGACTATGGGAAAGCAAAAATAAAAGTTCTGGGGTAAATATAAAGAAAATCTAAAGTGAGGCAGAGAAAATAAAATAAAGAAAAAGAAAGAGGAAAGAGGCAGAAGTGGATCTGCAAAGGCAGTGAGACAATCATTGCTGGTGAATGTGGATGGGAGCCCACTTTTTCTTTTAATTATTTCCATTTTAATACACAAATATTTGTTTTTTATTTCTTATTTCTTTTTTCCATTGTGCATTATATACTCAAGTGTATACCTTCTGTATCCGCGAATGAGTTGGAAACTGGAAATAAGGCCAAGTAAAACTATTTTTTATGAAAATCCTGTGAATTATCTGTGAAAATCGCTAAATATTTAATTTATTTATATCTTCGAATTATTACTTGGAAAATAAATGTATTTTCCTTCTATTAGTTTACCATCTTATGTTTAATTAGAATTTGTTTAACAAAAACCGTATCCGAAAGATTAATGTGTTTTAGAAAAAATATTTCAAAACATGCTTTTTATATTTTCTTTGTATTTTTACTACCTAAAAATTATAAATTTTTGTCAAAAGAAAATCTTAAATCAAGTATACATCAATTGAGAAACTAACAGAACTGTAACATTTTAAACAATGAACAATGAAACGTGTTATATTCATTCGACACTAACACATCAAATTCAGATTTGTTTTATAACTAATGAAGTAAAATTAGGGAGAACTCTAATTTTATCATAAATTCAATAATACTTTTAAAATTTACCTTTAAAAAATAATTATTTTCGTAAATATCATTAATTTATGTAAAAATGACTAAATTGACTCTTTTAAATCATTTATAAATGTTTAATAATCTTATAAACTTAATTTCATCTCTTAAATACTAAATCATAAAAAGTAATTAACAATTTTCTAACTTAAATGTTAAAATATTTTTGATACAAAGTTTTTTTGAATATTGATAGCTAAATTATGATATTTTAGAACAATTTCTTTTAAACAAGTGTATTTATACAATTTTGCAAACTGAGAGTAAGAAATGCTAGCAATCCTTTAGACCGTTTTTGTTACGTGACGGTAATGTTTTGAAATAGGGTTCGTGATTGATGGTAAAATATATTCAATCAAAAGATGAAAAAAAAGCAGAAATATTTTTCAAAAAAAAAAGCAGAAATAAATGAAATTTTGAGAAAGATTAATAATTTGACTTGACTAGATGTGGGATCCAATGAAGCTATGGTCACTGTCTTTAGAGAGTGAATGATGCAGAGGACACGCACGTGGAGTCTGTTTCAACCCCACTGTCTATCTCCTATTTATTTCCTTATTTTCTCTCATTTCTTCTTCTTACTATTTTTATTTTACTACCTAAAAGTATTTTACAGATTGATTGATTTATTATAAAACCTAAACCCTGATCATTCTGAAATGTCCCACGAGACTATTAAACTAATCTTGTCATCCTTACATTTATATCATCACATGTTAATATATTTAATATGCAAATAATAGTGGCAGATTGACTAGTCCGACCTTAATACCGTTTGAAGGATAAAATGTGTTAAATATACCCGACTTTAATAGTTTAGAGTTGATCATGAGCTTACTAGAATGTTTGCGGTCGAAAAGTGGTTGTTAAAAATGTTACAATGAAATAAATGTTGACTAGTCTTAATACTGTGATTTCTAAGTGATATATTTTCTTTGATTTAACTAATTAGCTGATGTAACTCATTAACTGTTTTAGCAAAGAAAAAAAATCATTAACTCAATTACAAAATAAAAAAAAATTGTACAGTACTAATTAATATCATAACATAATCTAGTTGTCCACTTTTTCAAAAACTAAATTTAAAGGGTAATCTAAACTCCCATGGAGATTTTATGTAAACAAAAGGCCAGTATAGTATACATATGAAGTTATGAACTGTCTATATGTTGAATAATCATCACATAAGAAAGGAATCTTCTTCGCCCCTACTTATAAAATTTCACTAAAATAATTTTCTAAATATAGTGCTACATCTTTTAACGACAATTGTATGTCAGTGAGATAAAACCAATGGTGGAAACAAAGCAGAAGCAACGCAAAATTGCTTATATATTATAATAGATTAATAGCTCTATATTTGGTTTTAGTTTTGAGTATAACTATATGGTTTTGTAGATAATAAACTCGAAAGTCACTCAAGAGACGCATACATAAAAAATAAAAACTATGTTTCATAAAAAAAAAAGCAGTTAATTCAATCATGTGGATCTCGTGTTACCATAGAGCCATGGATTAATCACTGTCAATAATAATTCCATCTATTTATTATTTTCTGTTGACACGTACGTACAAAATATCGTCTATGTTAACTTTTGAGTTCTTTGTTCTGAATCGCAAAAAAAAATCGCTAGCTGTGGAATTAATTTCGCGATCGATTAAAAGTTAACAGCAACGACAAAAACTGACGTAGCATTTTTATTTATTGGAAAGAAAAAAAATAGAGTGTTCAAGTAGGGTTCTATTATTATGAAATCTATATATCAAATGCAATAAATACGAATTACTTTTATTTCATTCATCTCGATCACTGTAAAATAAAAACCTTATTATTCGAATAACTGTACAGAATGAAAAATACGAATCCCATCTTTTATTTCCATAAATAACGAAAAATTCTCACAGGGAATATTTTATAATGTAAATAAAACTCCAAATATAAGAACACAAAGATATAAAGCAAAGAAGAAAACAAAGTCCATGTTCATATTCATTGCTTTAACCTTCTCTCTCAGACACAGACACAGCTAAGCTTCCCATCTGAAAGGAGTTTCATGTCCTTAAGGACCATAACCTCTCTCTCTCTCTCTAGCAACAAAAACAAAGAAGATAGATAGAGAAACTATGGCTCACTTAAAGATATAACAGAGACAGTAGTCCCACTTTCCCCACCACAACCCATCTTCGATCATCATCAATGGATCCGGATCATAACCAGAATCATCACAGACCAAACTTCCCTCTCCAGCTTCTTGACTCTTCTTCCTCCTCTTCCACTTCCTTAGCCATCATCCCATCAGCTTCTTCTTCCGAACCTAACTCCGACCCTAACGCTCTCTCCAAGAAACCACCTCCTAAGCGAACCTCAACAAAGGACAGACACACCAAAGTAGAAGGCCGAGGCCGTAGGATCCGTATGCCGGCCATGTGCGCCGCACGTGTCTTTCAGCTCACACGTGAGCTAGGTCATAAATCCGACGGCGAGACCATCGAGTGGCTTCTACAGCAAGCTGAACCGGCGGTTATAGCCGCTACAGGGACTGGAACCATACCGGCTAACTTCACTTCTCTTAATATCTCACTTCGTAGCTCAAGATCTTCTCTCTCTGCTGCTCACCTTCGTACAACTCCGAGCAGCTATTACTTCCATTCGCCTACGATGGCTCATCATCATCAAGTGCGTCCGAAGAACGAGTCACATTCTTCTTCTTCTTCGCAGCTCTTAGATCACAGCCAAATGGGTAACTATTTAGTACAATCAACGGCTGGATCTTTACCTACGAGTCAGACTCCTGCTACGGCGCCGTTTTGGAGCAGTGGTGATAATACGCAGAATCTATGGGCTTTTAATATCAATCCTCATCATTCCGCTGACGTTTACAACACGAACGGTGGTGGGGGTGGGGGTGGAGGAGGAGCAGGAGTGCATCTCATGAATTTTGCAGCTCCCATTGCTTTGTTTTCTGGACAGCCTTTGGCGTCTGGTTACGGAGGAGGAGGTGGAGGTGGAGGAGGAGAACATAACCATTATGGAGTTTTAGCGGCGTTGAACGCTGCTTACCGGCCGGTTCAGGAGACGGCGAATCAGCAAAACCGCGACGGAGATCATCATCACAGCCATCAAGAAGATGGAAGCACAAGTCATCATTCCTAGACAATAAAACACACACAAACAATATATCTGTGAGATTTATTCTTATTTTGTTTTTTCTTTTGTTTGATTGGTTTAAATTCTGAAGGGGTTTCACTTTCAGTCATCTTTTGATTAATGTAATAGTACGTACGAACGTGATTGTGTATTTTAGTATGTGGTTTTTGCACCCAGGCTTTGGTTTTGCTTTTTTTTTTTTAGAGTTTGTGGCCTAGTATTTTTCTTGTGAAACTTTTTCTCTACACTCTTGAGTGTGAAGAGTTTTCTAATGAGACATAATACTTGATTAGGGTTTTTGAGCAATTGTTTTATATATGTATAAGTACTGTTAATCAATAAAAAAATTCTCACGCCAAATTATGAGATATACTCCATTTTCTTTGTTCATGGTTTGATTCCTTCGACCACGTATTGTCTCAAAGAGGCACATATGCATAATGATTCTTGTTCTATATCTATTTAATCTACTATATATATTTTCGGGGTTGATCAAATCTTGATATGCTCAATATTGACTGGTCTATTGATCTTTGATGGTATCTATACCAAGATACTGTTGATATATAGTAGAAAGTCATATAATTCCACTCTTTAAAATGTGATTGTTTTGGTTATTAGTTACAAGTGTGTTGACGAGGGGATGTATTTAGATATGATGCCATCAATGCCAGTAGATCTTCTATGAGCAGCGCATGGGATACGTTTTATTTATTCATTTTATAGCATTTTGCAACATTTTAAAGAAGGAATTAATCTTGAGCCTATGATACAGGAAGACAAAACTTTAAAACTCTTTATAGACCATATGGCCAGAAGAACGCAAGTCTGGTTTTGAAGACTCACAATATTCACATCAACGGTTATTTTCACTTTTTTTTTTTGCTAAGAATATGAATTGCATTACTTGAATGGGCAGGTTGTGTGTTACAAAGTGTTAAGGCTGACAGGCAATCACGATGGCAAAAATGTTAAAAACATAGTGAGAGCCCGATTGAAAACAGAGAACTGATAAAACAGAAAAAAAATTCAACTGCTACTCAGTAGCAAGCGACACTGCATGAGGCCCTGGAGTTATTTTCACTTTCATGGAAATGTATTTATATGTCAAAGATTCTGAAGTTTCGGGCACCCAAAAAAGCACCAAGAATACTTCGTTATCTGCTGAAAAGTTTATCCAACAAATTAATATTGAGAGCAATGTTTGCTAAAACAAAGTTTATTCTAAAGGTTTTTCGTTAACAAGTTAATGAAAACATAGATCATGTTTATCTGTCTATAGTGGATACATAAATACATGAATGATGATGCAAATTAACCCGTATATTATCATTATGCAGGATAAATAGAAGTATATGTAAAATACGTAAATACCATATAGCTGCATCTTGGGTCAGCCTATGTCACTAGAGTAGTTTAATTATTACGTATATATACGGTCTTACCATGCATGGGTATACAGAAAATGAACGTATAACGAAATGGTGTATATAATTAAGATATATCAACGAGCATGGGAATTGGTATGTTGGCAATTTTAAAATAATACCACACATACTCATATATAAAATTAGCAAGTGACAGAAACAAATAATTGTTTTATATAAATACTATAAATATTTTAGTTTTATACAAGTAAATTTCATTTTAAAATTTTACACCATTTATATAGAATTTTTTTACTCATTGTTCTTCTTTACACCATTTCGTTCAGATGTCAATTAAATTGTATTTTAATCAGTTTTGTGATTACAAAAGATATATAATGAATATGATTCAAGGTCCTTAAGGATTCAAAGTGGATACTATTTGGATGTTTAATTAAGAAGGCAAAACTGATTCAAGAAAAACCAATGAACATATTATAAGGTAAACTCAAAAACTCATAATAAAGTTTTAAAAACACAAGAGTTCTTTTAACTGAACTAACGAAATGTGCTTATGACATCAAAACCTTGAATAAGCTTTGTTTAAGACCTTGGCTTCTCCTTCTTTCCCTTGTAGAGAGCCGAGAGTGAAACACCAGAAACCTTGACGACCTTGTACCGAACTCCAGGAATATCTCCCACGGCATGACCCTTGCGACCAAATCCAGAGATCAAAACCTCGTCCTGCAAACAACATAACACAGAAGATGATTCAACCTTTCACAAACTGATCATTTGTTACAAATGTTTTTTTTTATTCAACTTACATTTGGTTCAAGGAGGTTCAAACAACCATCGTTGGGGACAAAAGCGACAACCTTCTTTCCGTTCTTGATAAGCTGTATTCTAGCACACTTTCGGATGGCAGAGTTAGGCTGCTTAGCCTCGACTCCTCTGCATAATCGAACAGAAATTCACTCATCAAACACCAATGTCCACACTAAAACTAAAGAAGCCAACACTATGTCCTTTCTATATAGGGCTTACATTAACTCAAGGACGATTCCTTTTGCATGAGAAGAACCAGCAAAAGGCTTCTTCCATTCATTTCCTAGGTGAGACTTTTTGTAGCTCTTGTCTGACCACCTCTGTGTCTTTCGACGCGTTTTTTGGACACGCGCAGATCCCATACCCCTTGTCTTTCTGTAAGACATCATCACCAGGTTTAGAAACAAACACGCATTGCTTATATAACTCAATTAAAATCAGAATCCACAATAACAAAAACCGAATTATTAAAGGAAAACGTTACCCCATGTTTGAAGATTAACAGCAAGGAGGGCCTTTTAGCAAGAAACAAATATGCAATTTATTTAAAGATGAAAACCTAATAGATGTTAGTGGCCGCGATCTCTTATATATGTAAATATGAGACTTTTGCAGCAAGTAATAGGAGATAGATGTACGGCTGAAAACCCTAGTGATCTCTCTTCCATCAGGCCCATTGTAATTTCAAAGTCCCACTGGGTTTTAGTAACAGGCCTAATTTTAGTAATAGGAGAAGATTTGCTGCGGTAACGTACATAAAGTCCAAAATAATTATAAATTTATATATTTGATTAACTACTTTTTAGAATTAAAATTACTCTCGTATTAATTGAAATTACTTTTTAGATTATCTAGTCACTTTTTTAAAAAAAAATCATAAGATATATTTGTGGTTACATAATATCTTATTATTAATTGAAAACTTTCTTAAGTGATATAGCAAAGATAACGTTTGATAAGTCAAATGTAATTCAATTTTACAGAAGATTAGACTTGCGGAACTTGCTGATTGTACTTGTGATTAAATAAAATCTTTGATTAAAAATAAAAAAGAAAATATTACTAATAGAATTAACAAGAACATATCGATAAGAACAGAGAAACTTTACACATGCAAAGGAGGACAACAAAAGAAAACTAAGACTGGACCCAAGGTAGTTATGGGAGCTCACACTGTCGACCGTCTCAAAGATGCAAAAAACGAAATCTTTAGTAATAAGTAAAAGAGAAAATTTTATAGCGTATCTATAATCAGAGTCGGTAAACAAAACAATTTTGATACAATTTTGTGAAAAAATAATGTTTTGTTTTTCTTCTCTGACCACAAATTAAAATAAAACATTAGACGAAAAAAACATTAAACTATGAAAGTCAAGTCAAAGATTAAGGCCTGAACATCAAAAAGTCCAATGGGCCTAGCTAAGCAGTGACGTATATACTACAAAATTCAGAGCTTCCGACCTATTCCTCCTATAAAAACAACATAACGCGTCCCATTTCCAAATCCTAGGGTTTTGCACCACTCAATCGCCGAACGAATCCAACACCATGGGACGAAGTAAGTCTTATCTCAATCCCAACTTAGCTTAAATCGATTCATCGAACCATTCGTAGCTCATATGAACTCCCTAGGCTCTGATTAGTTAGTTTAAGATTTTGATTTGCTGTCATTGATTGAATCAAATCCAATCTACGTAGGACCTGCGAGATGCTACCGTCAGATAAAGGGGAAGCCCTACCCGAAGTCCCGCTACTGCCGCGGAGTCCCCGACCCCAAGATCCGCATCTACGACGTCGGCATGAAGAAGAAAGGAGTCGACGAGTTCCCTTTCTGCGTCCACCTCGTCTCCTGGGAGAAGGAGAACGTCTCCAGCGAAGCCCTCGAGGCTGCTCGTATCGCCTGCAACAAGTACATGGTGAAATCCGCCGGAAAAGACGCCTTCCATTTGAGGATTAGGGTTCACCCTTTCCATGTCCTGAGGATCAACAAGATGCTTTCGTGCGCCGGGGCTGATAGGCTCCAGACTGGTATGAGAGGTGCGTTTGGTAAGGCCTTGGGGACTTGCGCGAGGGTTGCGATTGGGCAGGTGCTTTTGTCTGTGAGGTGTAAGGATAACCATGGGGCTCATGCTCAGGAGGCGCTTAGGAGGGCGAAGTTTAAGTTCCCGGGGCGTCAGAAGATCATTGTCAGCAGGAAATGGTATGTTAAGCCTTGTTTGTTTGGTTGTCGCAGGTTTCGGCATCGGCGGCAGCGTCAATGAGGACAGTTGTTGTTCGTTTTGCAGACGCTGACGCTGCCGCATATTATATAGTGACTGCAGGTTTTATCGGCGTCAGCCGTAGGACGCGGCGTCAGACGCAGCTTTCTGCGTCAACGAAACGAACAAGAGTTGCCACTGCCGCCCCTGCGGCAACCAAACGAACAGCCTTTTAGTCTGTTTTGTGGTTGAGCAGTTCTGTTAATTGATGATACGTTTGATTGTTTCAGGGGTTTCACCAAGTTCAACCGTGCGGATTACACGAGGTTGAGACAGTCGAAGAGGGTTGTTCCTGATGGTGTCAACGCTAAGGTTTGATTTCTTCACTACTTGAGAAGACTTGTATGGTTAATTGATTCTGATTTTTTATTGTGTTTTTTTTTGTGTTGCAGTTTCTGTCGAACCATGGTCCGTTGGCTAACCGTCAGCCTGGAAGTGCCTTCATATCAGCCACCAGCGATTAAGAATGAAGATGATTTGTTGTTGTCGAACTGAGAATCTAGTTTCTGCAGTTTTTTGTTTTGTTTTTGTTGTTACAGTTGAAAACATGATTCATCGTATGACTACATTTTTCTTGGACAAATGTTTTTAGTATCAATATCTCAGCCTCTAGTTTATCTACTTTTGCTTCTCTTTTCATCACCGTTAGATATTTGATTTATATCAAATCATCAGCAGCGCGATGATTAGTGTAACGTTGGAAGATATGAAACAAAATAAGATAAACATTTACAAATCTCACTTAGTGATTTGAGTTTCCAAATTACAAACTCTTTGGTTGCGGTCATAAGCTACAACTCATTACCCTAATGGGTTTAGTGTTAATGGGTCATTTGCTCATGGGCACCTTATGCACTTTTGGCGAATGTAATTAATTAGTTTCTGGTTTCAATGAATATACCAAACACGTAATGTAGATTAGATGTTCGACAAAATGTCTGACCGAAGTTGTTGAAGTAGTTGTGTATGTTAGTCAACTTTTTGCTCTTCTTGTTTCTCATGTGTAATGTAAGATTAGGTGTTAAAAAAATGTCTGAGATGATGAGCTAATTGGATGTTGGTTTATCTGTTAAAAAAAGTTGATATTCTTCTTAACAATGCTTATCAATCATAGTGTATGTAAAAATTCCTACCCTGAACTGACGATCGCCAACCAAAGGATATATTATAATATTTGGAAAGGTCGAGTTCATTTTTAATGCTACTTCTTGTAAGTGTTCAGATGGTGTTTAGATCAATTTAATAATTATGTAGACAAATTATTGTCTGGTTTGTGAATGAAACCTGAATATGTTCTAAAACTTGGAATGAAAGTAACTGTGTTCCATAAATGGACTAAGTAACACAACCGAGAAATCAACTTTGGAGATATTGAAGCTCCTTCTCTTGACTTTTCAGCGTCAAACCTCTCACATAAAGCTGAATTGAATACTAACACCGATCGAGAGGCTAATCTCAGGTATCAATATGAGTACAGGTGCGTTTTCTTCTCTTCTCCTCTTTATATTTTTACTTGTTTCGATTTTCTCTGTAATGTGAGGCTAAGTCCGCTTCAAATGGCACAAAGTTCTGGTTTTAGGTAACTGTCAACACTAAATTGTATCTATTTGACCAGTCTTTAAAATAATCCACGGTTTTATATTGGATGTGTTGAGTTTGCGTATACTTGAAATGCCTTTTTAGTAAAACCCACAAAAAACTGTTATATCTTATTGGTCCCATAAGACATAATCAATTTTCAGAAAATAGGTTTTTTCACTCGTTACCGGTCCCTAATGAATTTCTTTTCTTGTGTGGGAAGGTGGAGCATTTGGAGGAAACAGAGGACTGAGACCTATCCCACCAGAAAAGGGCATCTTCCCTTCGGATCACTTACACGAATGTGATACGGTACACTGCCTCAACAACGGTTCTCTCTTCTTTGTCTCGGTGTTAGATGTTTGATTATCTTTCGGCTGGAACCATTGTTTTTCAGGAGAAGAAAGAATATATTGGCTGTCTCAAGTCTTCAGCTAACAAAGCTGAGCAATGTAGACATCTCTCGAAAAAATATCTCCAGTGTCGAGTGGCCAAGTGAGTTCCATTTGACCATCATAGTTCTCTCCAAGTCTTGGGATCATGGGTTTAAGGTTATAGAAAAAGTTTATTGACCAACGTTGGATGTATGCAGAAACTTGATGGCGAAGCAGGATATGTCTGAACTTGGACTCAGTGGGGTTAAAGAACTGGATTCCACTGAATATATAAGAATAAAGAGTAGTATCCAACAGTGAAGGGGGACAAAACTTTTTTGTGTGCAAAGAAGAAAGAGGAATGTATGTATATCGTTCTCCGCCCATGTGTGCTGGTAGACTTTTTGGGCTAACAATACTCGTTTTTGGACTTGATAAGCAAACGACCTCTACAAATCTGTAAACGTTTTAACATAGTTACCTTACAAAAAATACATATCTATTTTTTCGTTATAAGGGTTTTATGTAAAACAAAATAATTTGTTGCTAAAACCAAATTCTACTTTTACATTTCAATTATGACTAGTTTCCTAAAAGCAAAACCCACTTGAATAATTTCTTCAAATTACACAAGCGTCTTCAATTTAGAAAATATTGTATTTAGTAAATAGTCGATTCCAATCTTCTTCTATTTACAAATGGAAAAAGTGCTATTTTAATCCCGAATCCAATAACGTTTGGAAGTAAGGTGAATTCTGACGTTATAATAAGGATGAGAGATTTCTTAAGAATACATTGTGAAGGAGGAATGAAAAAAGTATTTGGAATGCAACATTGAAACTTAAATGTTGGAAAAGTGTACCACTGAAACTTAAGCATTTTCTTTGGATAATGAATTTAAAGGTTGTTAGCAACATGAAGCAATTTAAAGAGACATGTAACAAAGGATGCAAAATGCCAAGATATTTCTAGAGGGATCGAACAGAAAAGCATACCTTCTTTGATTGCATATATGTGCAAAATGATTTGGAAGGCCTTTGAAATCAACAAAACTATTTAATGTTTTATTTATTATTAGGATAATTACATGTATTGTTTTAGGATTTTATGGCTATTTTATATATAACTGTTTAGACTTAAGTTTGTATTCAAATTATGATTTGATTAATAAATGAGTTTTTTTAAAGAATTTTTTATAAACCACTGAGAAGAGTATTTTCAAATCCTAAAAAGCTTTTAATTTGATTAAGAACTGTAAAGAATATTCACAAATTCTAGTTTCCGGATATTTTTAGAATCAACGGATCTAATTCTATCCCTAGAAGCTTCCGCTACATTAGTTGGTACCAGAGCTAGGTTCCTTTGATTTTTCAATCGAAGACGATTCTGGATATCATGATGAGTATTAGCATCTATCATATCCTAGATGCAAGTTTTTTTGTTGAGAGAGAATAGAACCATGAGAGATCTATAGAGATCCAATCAATGATTTGGCTTGATTGCTCTGGAATCTGGATGGTATATATGTAACCTTTAACTTGATTAGCTATAACATAATAAAACAATTATATTCATTCGCCGAAGTCCGTTCTTAATACAAAAAAAAAAATCTCAAGTCTTAAATCAATATCATGCTCTTATCAGTTAGGTCGATTTCAAATTTAACAAATAATATAGAGACTATGTATGCTCACAATCAGATGAAATGAAAGTATGTAAAAAAAATTATAAAAGAAAAAGAAATTTGTAAATAAGTTTGTTCATTTATCTCGTTGCTTTTAGAGAAAATAACACAAACGTTGTGTTGGTATTTTAACAAATATATCATACTTCCGTTGCGTAACCGTGTAAAAGTAAAAAATAAAAACGCTATATACATCTGTGAAGCCTGCTTGGCTGCTTCAGCATATTAAATATTTATTTGTTATCACATAAAGTCATAAACGGCATCTTGAAAGCCAAAGTCAAGTTGATATCTTCTTCTTTGATTTAGATCTCAAAACTTTTCAAAATCGTCGGCTTTGATCAAATAGATAACTAAATGAAAGTATGTATTTAAATACATATTGCAGAGACCCATTTTCCACGTGGAGTTAATAAGTGTTATATAGATGGAGCATGGAAGGAACATGATCTTTATACAGGGCAGAGATGGGTCTACAGAAAAGATGGATCAAATGATACTATGATGGGTGCAATGTCTATTCGCAGGAGTCTATCACCTTTACATGCTGAATGTGAAGCGTTGATATGGGCGATGGAGTGCATGAAGACCCTACAAATCTCAGAGGTGGTGTTTGCAACAGACTATTCTCAATTGGTGAAGATGGTGTCTACACCGACAGAATGGCCGGCGTTCACTACACACATGGAGGAGTTTCTGCGATGTAAGGAATTCTTTCTCAACTTTACTATCCAGCATATACCAAGGGCGCAAAATACTCTGGCGGACAAGCTGGCACGAGGTGCTAGAACTTCGCCATCTGCTATGGTTTATGTTGACTCAGTTCCTCCGAGGTGGCTCTCGGATCAGAAATCTTCTTAGTTTCTTAGCCTTTTGTCGTAAAAAAAAAAAATATAATATTATTCTTTAATTATTTAGAATTTTAGTCAAATGCTATTACATTTAGTTAGAAAGTTTATTCTATTATTTTTTTTTTATAGTTATTACATCAACTTAATAAAATATACTCTCTCCGTTCCTAAAAAATCTATATTCTAGTAAAAAGAAATTGTTTCAAAAAGATACATATTTTATATTTCCAATATAATTTTTATCAACTAGTAATGAACATTAATTGTATTTTTAAAAATTTTATTAGTTTAAAAATATAAAAAATATAAAATTATATAAAACTATGCATCTGTAAATAAGTTTTAATATGTTTTATTAAAAAGTGTGAAGATTCTAACATAGATCTTTTAAGACAGAGGGAATAGTATATAAGAAGATCATTTCAATTATTTTTGAAAAATATTTTTTATTGCCATTTATCGTTTCCTCTATTCAGATTATTTCTTTACTTATTTATATTGTGTCACCAAATATTATATTTTTGAACAAGAAGAGGTAACAAAATCAAAAAAAGTATCTTGATCTTTTATGTACTCCTTCCATTTTTTAAAAAGCGTCTTTTTAATATTTTCACATAGAATAAAGAATGATTGAAATAAATTTGTGTTTTTTTAATTAATTATACTTATTTAAAAAATAGTGTTTGAAATAAGGGGTTATTTGTGAAATAACCAAAACAAAAATCAAAATTAGTTTTTTTAGAGAGAGGCTAGAGAGAGATAGGAATAGAAAAGAAGAAAGAGAAGATGATTTTGGTTAGTTTGTTAATTTTGGTTTTTGTTGAGTTATTGGGTGCAATTTCTCTTGAAATAATAGAATTATTAAAAAAAAAAAGAATTATTAAAAAAAATCAATGCAAAATCAATTCAATTTGCAATTAATATTAAACTAAAACGAATATAATTTACGTTAAAATTCTAAAATGATATTTTTTGTAATAAAAATATTAAAATGACATTTAGAAGAAAAAAAACAGAAAGAATATTATGAAAATTAAATATTTTGATTTTACTCCCTTTTAAAATAAAAACAAAGCAACGAGTAAAGTCATGACTCTATTTTTGGAGTTATTCTTTTTGTTTTATAATGAAAATAAAAATTAATTACAACTAGAAAACATTTTCTTTTAACAATTGAGGATGACGGACATGATGCGATTCTTTTGTTGTTATATTTTTCTTGTGATCACATAGCTCCAAACTTAAAAGAAAGAAAAAATTGATCAGTGTTGTAATAATATTCCGAGTTTAAACCGAAATAAGTAAATAAACATAGTGTTGCTAATCAAGCTAGCATAATCCTACTGTCTCAAATCATTATTGTCACGATCGGCGTTTGGAAAATTTTTGACTATATAAAATTATAAATGTAATATATAGCAATATGATTCTTGTGAAAAAGCTTTTGTTTGAGGAATATGATAATATTATTTTATCTTTTGACTATATAGACGTATGCTAATATAAATATATATTCGTGTATAAAATGTGTTATATTTTTGTAAAAAAGAAATAAATGTATTAGCAATATGATTTTTGTAATAAAAATTATGCTTTACATTAAAATGGACCGCTATATTATATATGTAGACGAACAATAAATGCTTTGCCTCTATATTATTACTTTCTTTGTTCTTGAAATTAAAATTTTCTAGAGTTTTTACGTTTATTAAGAATATAATAAATGTTTATTATTTAATATATTATTTATTTTTAATATATTTTTCAATAACTATCCACCAATAAAATTTAATCAATTCAAATATTCATAATTAATTTTGTTCAAATATTCACAATTAATTCACAGCTATTAGAATTTTAGTCATGTAATAAAGTTTTGAAGGTTAGCCAAAGCAATTTGCTGATTTGTTTCTTATTTCCTTCTATTTTAGAGTATATTAAATTTAGTATTGAGGCAAATTGCTTTTCGCAAAATGCTTATCTTTATAGTTTGGCAATCTTTTTCGATGCTTCAGCCAATTCAGTGTTCAGATTCCAAATACTAACTAAACACGTGACCAAGTGACGCACGCTAAATACCAAGCGTGGATATAAAATAATTATCTAGATCTTTGGAGATATTTGAAATCTAATATGTATTATTTCCTCTCGTACGAATATTCAGTTTATGCATATTTAAAACCTATATGTAGATATTAGGTAGTATTCAATATTCATTAGATAAATAATAATAAATTTTATAAAATTAAAAAGAAAATGTAATATAAAATAAAAATATTTTATCATATTTTTTAAAAAAAACTGTAATAACTATCTAATAAATTTAATAAATAATTTTTTTATAAACTTACACTTAAGTATATATATATATATCAGAGCCAAAACCAGGCCCGAAAACATTTATGTGAAATATTTGTATGGAACATCCACTTTTGTTGGGCTTTTATTAAAAAAAATATATATATATATATATATATTTGGTTTAAATACATATACACTGATAAAATTAGTGTTATATTAACAAGTAAATTCCCAAAAAATATAAATATATATATATATAAATATAAAAAGTAAAAATATAAAATATAAATATTTATTATGACTTAAATATAAACAAAATTGATAATAAAGGTTATTGTCTTATTAAATATATGTTTGATTTTTAACGAAAATAAATAATTTAAACTGTTTTGTAGAAAATCAATAAATATATATTTAAAGGTTAAATAATATAATTTATATTTATTTTGAATAGTATACCAAAAGATCGATTCTAATCAAAACATAAATACATTTTTAAAATAATATTAATATTTTTTCCTAAAATAATATATTGAATTAGTGTAAATTTATACATTTTTCATTTTCAATTGAATCTACAATGATTAATAATACTAGCGAGTAGAGGTGGGTACGAATTGAATATTTAATTTTTTTATTATTTGTGATTTACAATAGAAACTATTTAAAGTAATATTCGATAAATTAATAAATACTATAAAATACTATTTTTCGTTCTCGAATTGGACTGGTTTAAAATATGAAACAAATCGATAAAATATTAAAATAATAATTGTTAATCATTAACGTGGTTAATGAAACACTTTGTTTTGGATGCAGACACTTGTTAGCTTTCCAAAACTTGAATTAGTGACGTGTCCGTTTATGTGAACAACTTAGGAAAAAACTAAACTCAACTTTATATATAAATATTTCAAATTTGATATTAAAGAAACAACTATAGGTTTTGTTTACAGAATTTAACAAACAACAAAAATTTAAAAATTATATATATTTTTAGTTTGCTTGTCTCAATAAGCGAATAGAATTTTAAAACTTTAAATTTGATTCTGACAACACAATTGTTCGGATGGGACCGGTAAAGCCACTTGAATTAGATTTGCATTTCTTACTCTTGTTCAGTTCTCTTTTTTTTTTCTTTTGATCAACTCTTGTTCAGTTCTCTAATTCTTTGATAGTAGGGTCTGTGTCTTTTAATAACTTAACAAACAAATTTAAAGACAAAACAACAAAATAGTATCATTATCAGTAGTCCCACTAGAAATTTAATAACTAATTCAAGAAAGAAATATAAATATAGTAGCTAAAACAAATAAAAAAGAACACCTATCAAGCCACATGAAAAAAGAAACCCAGAAATAAAAAGGAATAATTCCATAAAATATTCCAATTTTTTTCTTCATCATATTTGGTCTTTACTTTTTCATTTTTACCCATCTTCTTGCGTATTTCCCTATTCTACCCCTATGAACTTCTACATGAACAGTTCTGACTGCAGTAACGTGTAATAGTTAGCAGCTTCATCTTCAAGCTCCCAAAGCCCATTACCAAACCCATCATCTATTAAACTAAACTCATCAATGTAATCTTGATTAGTTTCATTCTTAATCATCTCATAATGACTCCCGCCAAAGTCAGTGTTAGGTATCCCTAGTTCGTCGTCGGAAGCTTCAAGAAGATGCTTCATAACTTTCTCCTTCTCGCCTTCATACTCGTCTTCCTTTGAATCACACGAAGAAGAGGAGGAGGAGCAAGCCGAAGAAGAGAGAGCAGGATTCGCAAAAACGGCAGCGTTTTCCTCTTCCGTAGAGATCTCTTGCTGAAGTGAGGTGATTAGGGAAGCTAAATCATGTTCTGATTCATTTTTTGCTTCTTCATCATATAAGAGACATTGTACTTGATTGTACACGGTAGAAGATGAAGAAGGCTTTTGTCTTTTTGTATCTTCTTGAAGCACGGTTTCTTGTTCATATTCTTCTCTTTGGCGTTTCAATGGCGATGATGCTGCTTTTTCTGCCATTGTTTGGAAAGAAGAGAGATTACGATGTAGATAGGTTTCTTTAGCGTTTTAAATCATAAGAGAGGGAGAGAATATCGTGTGGTATGATGAGAGAGAGGAGGAGACTAAAAATGTTTATATAGAGAAAGGGTGTGGTCAAAAGGGTTTTTTTATTTAACAAAATAATGACGCGAATTAATGTTAAACATAAATTTTATTAAGAAATAATTTGTTGGTTCGTGCATGTCAGGAGAGAGACATGTGTTAGCTTTTTCATATTTCGCATAACACCGAGAAAAAATTTAAATGGATGGTCTACAGCTACTTTTATCATCTGGCCACCTGGTCAAGAAATGTTTTAATGCATGGTCTAAATGCATCTGGTCTACATTTTTATGTTTATATTCATTACTAAAGTATACGTTTTTATGTGAAAAAAAGGCTATATAGAATTAATTTTTCGATATGAATTCATGTATAGTGTTAAGAATTCTATTTTAAATAAAGATGTCCTAGATATCCAAAACTAGACCTCAAGCACTTGGGTATCCACTAATATTCGCATGGATATGTTTATATTCATTACTTTACTTGATCTCTGCCACCTCAATCAGATTTGTTTGTGTACATGATTATCGCCAAAGAAAATATATATACACTTATAAATCGGGACATGAATTATGAAGTAGATAGTTCCCACAAATATAATAAAACCTCATAAATAGATAGTCTTAGGAAAAAAAATTTAAGATAGTAATTTTTAAGTTTTTGTTACAAAAATAGTTTCTAATGAAAAAATGATTAAAATAAATTTTATTAAAGATAAAAATATATTTTTACCCTAGGGTTAACTAATCTATACTTAGAAGTTGATAATTGTAACTTTAATTTTTTGCATTTTATTATAATTTTTAAAAAATTGGATTTTTTTTAAAAATGAATTTTGGAAATTATTTGATTTTTTAAAGAAAAATATATTTTATTTTTAATTCAAAATTAATTTATGAAAATTTTGGAAGATTTTTTCTTTTTAAGAAAAATAAAATTTATTTTTTTAAAAGAAAAATAAAATTTTATTTTCAATTTTAATTTCAAAATTAATTTTATAAAAAAATTCTTTATTTTTTTATTTTTTTTTGGAATTTAAAGATCGTTTTAATTTTTTAGAAAATTGGAAGAGTTTTTTTTTAAAAAGAAAATTAAAATTACTTTCAATTTTATTTCAAAATAATTTTATAAAAAATATTCTTTATTTTTAATTTTTTGGAATTTAAAGATTTTATTAAGTTTTTAGAGAATTTTTATATTTAATATGTACCAAATAAAAGTAAACATGTTAGTAAGTACATCCAAAGTGCCTGTAGCCCAGTGGTAAAAAATACTTGCCATTTGACCAACCAACCTGGGTTCGAATCCAGGGGTGTTCATATTTTTAATTTCAAACATGTAAAACGACGTCGTTTCATCTCATTTGAAAACGACGTCGTTTCACTTAACGCCAACAATAAACGACGTCAAATATTTCTGTTAAATTTGTTGACGGCGTGCTAAATTGGCAAGTCAGCGAAAACATTGTTAATTAATTTTAAAGTCAATGAAAGTTTGGTGTTTTTTTGGCCAGCCCAAAAGTTTATGTTTCTTTTGGTAATTCGTGCAAAGTTGAGGTTTTTTTTGGCCGAATTCCCTATTTGAATTAGTCGTTGTATTGACATATATATTTTTTGTATGACGTATTGACATATATCTCCCTAAAGTTTAGAAGCAAATTTTTTTTAAGATACATTATTAACGATAGCGTCATGTTATAATATGTAAGGTGTTTTTGTTTTTATCATCAACTTAATAGATGTAACCAAGACTCTACAAACCAAATAAGTAATTCTGCATTCATATGAATGAAAAATGACTTGTTTTTTAGTAATGCATGGGAGACTGTCCATCTTCTTGTTCAACGTTTTAGCATAATTATTAAGATTTTGCTTTTGCTTAGTTATAATGTTAATATAATAAATCAGTTATACAAAAAAGTGAATACGGCACAAGAACATCTCTAATGGCTTACTCTATTTTTTACTCTAAAATAGAGTAACTTTATTATAGAGTTTGAGTTTGCTCTAATGATACTCTATTTTAGAGTAGAAAATAGAATGATGAACAAAAAAAAAACAAATTACTCTACATTTGGAGTAAACTTATTTTTCACTATATTATAGAGTAAGAAATAGAGTACCATTTGAGCATTTTTTACTTTAAACTCTATTTTAGAGTGAAAAATAGAGTGGAGTTAGAGATGATCTAAGTGAGTGCTTCACAAATACGCTGGATATTAGGGGGTATGTGCGGTTTTATATAGATGTATGTTATTTAACCAGCAGTTTTGTCATTCGCGTTTTTACTTTTTTATTTTATTTTCTAAAACAGCATTTTGTCCAAAAATATAACTGATTGGTAATATAAAATTGGTTTTGACATTTACGCCTTGAATACCGCACTTGTTAGGTTTTTTTTTTCCGTCAATGTTTGTTTTTAATATATCAAATGGGCCAAGCCCATAAAACGGCCGAAGCCCGATTACAACAAGATACTGCTACAAGCTCAAAAGACGACGGGCAAAAGAAAATACTAAACGGGCCCTCGGCCCAACCTCAGAAACCGCCCGACCCAATCGGAAAGCATGTCAAGGAGGCAGTCTCGACACGTGGAGTGATCTGCTCCATCAACGCGACATCCGTCGTAACTGCCTCGACTTGAGCGCTTCCGCCTCAACGTCGCCGGAGCACCACCAACGAGATCCTCGTTCGTCGGAGCTTAGAAACCGACAAGCCTCCAACGAACCTATAACCGTTCTTCACCGCACTGTCCTCACGCCGGAGAGTTCCATCGAAACTCGAGATCTCCTCCGCCTTTAAAGCACTTCAAACCTTAGACACGCGCTCAGAGAAACCATCGCTCGTCACCTTGCCGAAGAGATTCATCCTTTCCCGAAATCTCCTCCGCCGTGACCCAACCCCACCTCGACGACAACCACGCCGAACTTAACACCAATCGAATCTTGTAAACTTTACCCAAACAACACCGGGTTTCTAAGCGGCAGCGTAGAGCTTTGCAAGCTTCCGCTCTCCGTAACCAAAATCCAGCGAAGGCGAGTCTGAAGGAGACTCCCTTCCCGAAAGCTAGAGCCGGCGACGGTGGATCTGTGCAAGCCTCCACCTCCCGGAAAACCACCACCTCTGAGCATGCAAGCCGCTCCCTCTCCACCAGAAACCTCCAGACGAACGCGTTGTTGCTCCACAAACCGAACCACCGTTAGGGATAGTGGCGGAACCAGAGCTTCGGACAAGGCGATCGATGACAGGACGGCGAAGGAGGAGCGGCGGAGAGCCACTACGACGAACAAAAAAAGGACTCCGGTGCCGGCACGGACGCTCACGCGCCGACCGACCGCCGGTCCTCAAGATAGATCTAACTTCTCTCTCTTCTCTCTCTTCTTCCTGGCAACTTTCTCTTTTGGACTTTTATTATCAAATGGTTTGTTAATTATATAGTTTCTATCACCAATTCAAAAATTGGTAAGAGTACAGATGAAAAAGATATTAAAAATAGAACAGCCAAAAAGAGGAGGTGACTGGTGAGATGATGAATAGTTGAGTACTACATGGTTCGAGGTAGGGTTACACAAGTGGGTTTTGTTTGGTTTCTTTTTTCTTTTAGCAACATTATTTGGTTTCTTTATACACTTCATTTCTTGCTTTTCTTTTTGTCCTTTCGCTTTACTTTATTAGCGTTACACACTTCTTTTCACTTCTTATCGGTTAAGGGACAGATCGATGGTTACGGATGAGAATGACGATTTGGTAAATACAGGTTGCGGTTGAATTGTTGGTAGACATTTTGCTAGCTGATACATAGGAAGAAAACAACTTAATACTGGGGTAGAAGAGAATCGAGATCTATGTTGGTAGTGATGGCGATTTTGAACGAGTAAACTATACAGAGACATTTTCCCAAGTAAAACATAAGAAACTA